>NW_027497980.1:0-46678 GCF_021521415.1 Bidens hawaiensis | reverse complement strand
TTACCCGACTAAAACCCGACGGGTTTGGGACGGGTTTGGGATGGACTTTTATAACCGGGTATGGGTTTGGGAATACCTAAACCCGACCCATTGCCATCCTAACTATACCAACCAGTACCGATTTGGTACCGTTGGTACCGATTCGGTGCCAAAGTTTTGAGTTTCAGTATCGGTACGGTATTGGTACGGTACTGGTATTTCCTGAATTTTACCTTAAATACCGGTAACGGGACCGAACCGAAAATTTCGGTACCGGTACCAAGAATTTGTGTTTTTCGGGATCGTGATTTTTGGTACCTGTACCGATCTCATCCATACTAATGACTAAAGGAGTAAAGGGAGATGAAATTATAAACGGTGAGGTGAGGCTATGCGTACATTGAGTAGTCCACTAATTAGCATCTCTATTGACTACTTTTTAGAATATACGCTAGTTTACAATTATTTGTCAAGAGCTAAACACATGTTTATAATGTAACCAACAAGGGCTGAGCGTGATTCAAAATGAATCACTAGCCTAAACGTCCATCACCAAAAATATGCATTTACCTGAAATCATCAAAACCTAAAATATTTGTCTAAAATTTGAAACGGTTAACACAATAAGGATTTGGGTATGCATGTAGTGGACACCACTTTGGAGATGGTGTGCATACGGAGATACCCTTGTTAACTTTTAACATGTAGGTTTAAGTAGTGGTGATTAATTGTTTACATAAGTAAGAAACGAATTTTTATATTAAGGTGAAGTAAAATATTATGATGTTTCGTTGTTTTAGGTATTATATGTAAGTTGTTTTAGGTAAATAGATGTAAGATCAAAGGCAAATTTGTTGTTTATATCATTTTGGGTTAATGGAAAAAAAACACAAAGAGCTTACGCAACTTGTGCCTTCTTGGTAAATGCTTTGCAAAATTATTAATCTGCTAACTGCTAACATTTATGTTCGTTTAAAGGTGAATTTATACTATATTTACTACTATTTATTGGTGTTGCGTGTTATTTTGCCTGCTAAGTACTATCTTAACATAAATGCCTTGATATATTATAATGATGGCAACTGGGATTGATGCTACATTTTTTTAAGCGTTTTGGTATTCCTTCTAGTTCACCAATCATCACCATGGTTAGAATTATTAACTCATAATAAACAAAGAGAGTTCACATGTGCCTAATTGAGCATAAACCAACAAAATGGCAGTTAGATGATTGATGAATGGAAACAATGAAACACAAAATGACAAAACCTCCAATGCACACAAATCGTCCGTTGGAAACATAAATTAACAAATTGTATACACAAAGGTTAACAGGATAAAACACAAAATCAAGTTTTGATCAACGCCTGTTCACTATATAAATAGAATTAATGATTGAATGGACCGAGCCGCGGCTATGTGTCTGAGATATTTGACCATGTGAGAGCATCAAGTGACTTCATGAGAGCATTGAATGACTGAACGAGTTTGATACTTGAAGTAAAAGTTAGTTTAACTACTTAGATAACCATAGGCAATGTAAATAACTTGCCACTTTGTGGTGCACAAACGGTGGTGTCATCAGTAGATGTAAGATGGAGAAAGACCGAAAAAGGAAAAAGCGAGTAGTTGGTCATCTAGTTTTGATCGGGTTTTCAATCGGTAGAGTAGAAGTTTAACTATTTTAAATATGCAACCTGTCATTGATTCCCACAGTAATCACTCAAGATTATCGGCATATTAGCAAGTTAGTTGGTTTAGGCCACAATGCCACACAATATTGTTGGGCTGTATCAAGCCATTTTGGTGTTCAATCACACATGTATGATGACACATACACTCATGTGCCTTAATGGCTATGCCTTGTGTTAGCGAGTTGTTTTAGACTACACAAAGTCACATTAGGTCATAACAAATCATTTTGGTGTTAATTTACACAACTATGACGATCCATACACTTATGGCCTTAATCAACGTGTCACATGTTAATGACTTGTTCTAGGTTACATAAAGCCACAGTAAAACAAGTAGTTGTGTTGTATTACATGCATATGATGATTAATTCACCGATAACATTATGAGATTTTCTCCCCTAATCAGTGAAAGGAAAGTTAAAAATGTTTTCAAACACTAACCCAAACCGGAATTCCATTGTGATCCTCTCTACACTCTCTGGTTCCCTATCATTGGTGGCCTTTCTTTCTGGCTGTCCACAATGATTCAACTTAGATACTCTGTGACTGTAACATTCGTTAATTTTTAAACCCGAAATCCAACCCATTTAAAATTTATATAATTCGGATCATTATTTATTATTAAATTATATTTTAAATTAATGATAATGTTATATTTTTGACTTTTATCTCAAGTTCTATTTCACATGTTTATGCATTTATTTCATTTTTATTCAAACAAGGGACCAATTCAATTCCTTAATGTTTTGTTTGAACTTACTAGGATAGTGACTCGTGTTACACATGGTGGAAAAAAAGAGGATAATTTTACTTGAACTATAACACATTACATAGTTATTTTTCTTTTAAATAATATCATAATTAACTTATCACTATTCCTATGTTACAACTTGTTAATTCTAAGTAATTCATCATATTCATGGCTATTCAACCTCAATTTTTACTTTGACCCAATTGATTCAATTGAAACATTTTCTTAAGGAATTCTCCTATAAATAGTAATCTATTCCTTTACATTCATCTTTACCCCAACACAATTCACAAGAAATGTGTGTTATTCTTTCTAATTGCATCTTCTTCCTAGTTTGACTTTCAAAAGTCAACTGTCAAAGTTCAAGACTATTTTTTATTATTTTCTTGGCCTTTCCTCAGGTATGTTCAAGTTAGTTTCTATGCGCTACCATATGATGCCATGTATAATTTGACAATGGTGTTAGTTCGTCAAAAACTAACCAAATTCGCTTATGTAGTTTCGGTCAAGTTTTGAACCTTTTAATCTTTTAGCATGCATAACATATTTATTACATCTTTATAACTCTAAAACCATGAAACTAACATGTTGGAACCAAAATATCTTGTCAAGTTTGCGTCCGACTAAAATCGAACCACTCACTTAAATTATTTTAAGCCCGTTTCGTTTTCTTGGAACGAGTCGAACCGGTTTGACATAAATAAAAAATACTGTAACTAAGACTTAATGAAAACTAAAAACAAGTGACTTATAACCATTTTGATCAGAAATCTAAACTAATTTAGTGAAATATATATTTTTCTTAAAAACTCTTTAAAACTCCAAACGATGAACCGAACTCTTCTTTTTCTTGTTCATCTTGTAGGTTTCTTGATTTATATAATTGAACCTAGATATGTTATATATTTTCTAGGATCGCTCGTAGAACCGAACTCATCCGGTTCACTCGCTTAAGTGTTATTCTTATCTTTTGCCTATCACTTTGTCAAGTGAGTTTCATAACCCCTCTTCATACGTTTAACATTTTTAGGGTGCAATACGTTACCATGCTTTCTCGTTGTTTCATGTTCATTGTTTACAAACCGATTCGCAATTATGTTATGCATGCTAATTATATTTCTTTCATATTGTTTATAATGACTGCACGTGTATAATGTGCAATATGTTTATCGCTTTATAGTTGGTACATCAAATATCAAAGCGGGAGGGTCCGACGGGACGTACCTGCGCTAGTTATCCTTCAACTTCGATTGTAAATAATGGTGGTATCATTATCATTCCCCTAGGCTGGGGCATTGTGTTGCATTCCATTTACTTTATGATTGAATATATCGCATTGGTGGCATGTGAATCGACAAACATTTTTATATTATATGTATGCCAACTTATGAAATCTCACCAGCATACGTATTGACAAAAATATATTATTTTCAACGTGTTGTATGTTAAATCTAATGATGTGCTAAGGACGAAGACAATTAGTTTACCTTAGGATATATTAAATAAGACTTATGTGTTATCCGATGAATGCTCTTTGTTTTGTTATCAAGTATGAGAAATTGTGTACTTTCTACTTTGTGAAATAGAATAAATATAATTATAATCACTTTAATAATGTTACGAGCTTATGAGCAATCTGTACATACCACCTGGACGTATTCTACTTAAAGCCGGGGTGTTACAGTGACCATCTTTCGACGGCCTGACCGAACCATTAATGCATTATCTCATAGAATTGAAGAATTTGATGTTGATAATTAATCTGCACAAGACAACAGGTTAAACTGTTCCCCTTTTGAATGATTTCCGTACTCCAAATATTTTGAAGTTTGAACTAGTATTATAAGGTTAGAATCTAGGTGTGGTAAAACACTTATATTAGTTCAAGATTAATCGTATTTGTTGAATTGCCCGTTGATAGATCCTTGAGTTTTGCTTCAAAAGAGAGAATCTATTCATGCATAAATTTGTTTGTAGTTACTGATAACTGATTCCTCGAGATTCATTAGATATTTAGATGTGTATCCGTATGAGTGTATGACCCATTTAATTCATTAGTGGGCTGTTTGGGCCATTGGGCTCATCTATGTTTTGGTTTATTTATGTTTCATGTTGGGTCAAATACGATATTTTCGTTTATTCATTAGTTATGTTTATCAGTTTATTTTTGCTTACTTTTTTCATTAGTTATGTTTATGTTTGTTTATTTGTTTGTTTGGGCCGTAGGTAGGGCCGTCCCGGAGATCCCCCAAAATTTTCAGGGCCCAGACGAGTAAAAAGAAATTGTCAAATAAATATTTTTGAATGATACACCCAAGATTTGAAACCTAAAACCTTTGTTTATATAGACAAACACTCTTTCCATTGACAAAGTCTCATTTTGTAAGCTTTAATATATATATATATATATATATATATACACACACTATATTTTTTGTCTGTAAATGTTCCTGTTCTATCCGAAATATAGAAGTCACTGGCTTTGAATATGACGGATGAAGTTAGTTGAAAGATGGCTCTTTCCATTACACTTGAAGCTATTAAAACGAATCCACTGCCAACTCATTTTGTGGTGTTTTTTCATTGGAGAAAATAACACAATTGAGCTAGCCGGCTTTCATTGGACTAAAGGAAATCCAGCAGGCTTAGATAGAAGCCAACGCTCTTTTTCTTTGCACCCTAGGCAACGTCTCTCTCTCTCTCTCTCTCTCTTTATTTTTTTGAACGGCTACACACATCCTCATCTACTCCTACTTCTAATCTTAAACTACTAAAAAAAATATACTCTAATGCCAAGGTTTACATTCTGAGTTTCACTTTTAAATACAAAAGTCTTTACCATCTAGCCAAACCTGAAATATTGAAAGCGTGTCTCATATTATTAGTTTAAAGTGGTGAACCCTACTTGTGCCCATGGTTGAAGCAAGATGTTAACTTTTCATTGGATGCATATATGAGTCAGATGTTTAGAAATGTGAAGACTAAATAATTCCATGTTTATTATAATTTAAAACTTTGTTTAATCTTAGTAAATTTCCCACAAAAGAAAAGATGCACATCATGACCAGGGACCCACAAGTCCACCACCTTCCCTTTCAAGACCTCTTCATAAACTCACTATTGCTTCCTGTTGTGGGGTTGACGACATTAACGTATGTTGATCAAAACTAGTATATTAAGGGGTCACCCAAAACATGTGGCCCGACTTGCTCCATCAATCATTTTTTTTATATGTATTTTCTAACTACAAGTCTATATTAATAAAGATAGTGATCTAATTTTAAATAAAACAGCACCATAAACTTATTATTATGGTTAGGTTAACCTTATAGTTATTATGTGTTATTTAACAACCCTTTTACTTTGTTTCTATTATATCTAGCTTTGCTACATTATATTTTGACCATTTACCATGTAACCCATATCAATTTCCTATTAAATTGTCTAGGGGCTGTTTGATAGCTTTTTAATAGTCATTAAGATGCTACCTCTTAATGGTTTATAATCTTTTAATTTAATGGTTAATAAGTAGTCTTAAATCTGAATGATTAAAATGTACTCATTCAGATTTAAGATTATCTATAGTCATTAAGAGGCTACCAAACATCAACTTGCCATGTAGTTGAGAATCAAATTTGAATGATTATGCAATCGTATACAAAACATCGAGTGTCGGGTATCCTGATGGTTAGGTCGCCCGTTCTAGGGTCACGGGTTTGACCTTGGGAGGCATGAATTTTGTCGTTAAATAAATGAAACTGTTTATTAACGCACCAATAGGGATGAGCAAATTCGGTACTGGTACCGATTGGTAAAGGGATCAAAGTCCGGGACCAGTACGGTACCGGTATTTTCCGAACCAAATATTTCAGTTCCGGTACCAAGAATTTGTGATTTTCGAGATCGAGATTTTCGGTACCAGTACCGACCACGATCTCATCTCTATGCACCAACCCTACAAATATATATAACCTGATTTCTTTTTAAGCTAATGGTATTAGACAAATCGACATGTACTATCAATTAATAAATAACATGTTTTCCCAAAAGACAATCCACCAAATAAAGCTAAAGTTTTGTAACAAAAATGTGGTACTTTGCCTTTTGCACTTCATAATTTGCTCAATAATCCCTTTCAAATCGCCTACCATTCATTAGAGAATATGACTCTCCTTAATAGAAATTTAAGTTTGATATAAATTTATATCCTTTTTAAAGTAATATTAATTGATCAAATTCTTTAATTTGATTTCCAGTTGTTTAAAATACATCTTTTTAGTAAAAGAAAAGGAAAACAAAAAAAGAACTCAAAGAATATTTATGGTGATGGTGAGCCATCGCTCCTGTACAACTAATTGAAAAAGTAATTTTTTGTATAATATCATTGAGTTAAGTTATTCTATAAAATGGACAAAAATAAAAAGTATAAGAAGAATTTATAGCCACATAAAAAAAACATTGCAAAAAAAAATCATAACTCAAACTTTAATAAGAAAACAAAAAAAAAAGTAAAAACATAAAAATGTTTCCACCGTCTTCATCGTTCTTAAAAAAGCACAATGTTGAGAGAAAAACGTCATTGTGTCATTTTGTTTATCATTGTGTTTTGTGTTATTTATTGTGTCATTTTTTCTTAACATTGTGTTTTTTTTTCTTGATATTGTGTTATATTACTCAGCATTGCGTTATATTTTGTGTGACATTGTGTTATATTTTGCTAGGCTATTGTGTTTTTTAAGTTATAATTGTGTGTTTTGTTCATTTTCGTCATTGTTTCTTTTTTTTTTTTGGCATCATGTCTTTTGGACGTTTTTTTAACAGAAATGACGGGGGAAACATTTTAGTTTTTTAAATTTTTTCGGTTTCTATTTATATTTTGAGTTATGATTTTTGAATTGTTATTTTTTAATTTTTAGGGGTTTTTTATGTAGTTACAAATCATTCTCATATTTCTCATTTTTGTATCAATTTGTATTTTAACTTTTTTTCTAATATCTTTTACTAGTGTGTATATTTTCTATGTTAAATTATTGCAGCTAATAATTAATATATAGAATCCCGGTAAAAATGTCAAAAAGGTAAAAGATGGAACAAATGCTAAAAGTTTCAAATAATTACATGGTAAATGAATATTGGCGCTTGGTATTGGATCATTTTCACTACAGTTTGTGGGGACAACCCATCATGCCAAGATAAGCAATATGAGAACGTGGAGGTTCATATTTGTTATGTAAATTTACCTGTTAAATGTTATGATTTTGGTTTATTTCATAAGTGGTTCTACATTTTTTAAAATGATAACAATTTGAAAAAAGATGCTTAATTCGCATTTTTAGAAAGTATGAATAGAGAGGGTGATTGCCCTTATATGTTTAAGATATGCTATATTGTATATAGTTTTTATTTCTTTTACGCATCATGCTATTTTATTTTATGGCATATTATAACTTGTTATCGAAAATGATATTATCTTCCTATTGTATGCTACAATAATTGCGATAGGTGTTAATAACACATGCAAACATAAAATATGATAAAAGCTTCTTCAATAATTTTCAAGTTTTCACATGTGACATTATTACACAAAGTATACAGTACGTACCCAATAGCACGGACAACGACATCTAACAGATTTTGAATTCATATGTAATGTTTTATTTGGCGCAATCAAGCATGGAAGCAAGGGCAGACTTTGCATAGGTTGAGCGGTAGCATATCTTATGATTGTCGCTAAGACCATGTTTTCTAATGATTGTCGTTTATTAGATGCATGTCTAACACAAAAGGATACCATTTAATGAATATAACAATTTATTAAAATATAAGATTGTTTCATAATCGGGTGGATCATTGAATGAAGTCTTACTACTTCACTACTCAGACCAGCCATATCGGTGACCAACTTCAAAACTCGAATGGTGTAATAAGTAATTTATAAATTTAACATATAAATATTTATAAAACAGTACCTTAATTTTTACGTGAATTTTCAATATCAATAATTATGAAGCCTTTAAGTAGACAAAATATAGATCATAGTATTTTTCATTTTTGGAGGTAACAAAAATTTGAAACCTAGTTTGACATCTGGTCTGATTCTCGGTTAGGCGATCAAACTACATACAGCCAAATCCGTAATGAGTATGGTTCCCCGTCTAACCGGTTATGCAAAACACTATTTAGCACATAGACCATTAATATATAGAATTCATAGATATGCTATCTTCAAATTAAAAGCCTTGTATAATTATATTAAATAGGTTCATTCTCCGTTTATATCTCCACATATCAAAATTTGTTATGATATCATGAATTTTTCAAGTTATAAGACACCCAAAAGAAAATTATACTTGGGTCAAAACTGGAAATAAGAGAGTCGTGTGCAATTGTGAAAAGAAAAGGGCGATGTGTTCGTACACGTATCTGGATGATATGCACGCAACTCAAGAACCAACTTATTTAATTATGCTTTCAGCCCCTTTAACTTAGAAAAAGTACACAAATTTTCACTTTATTGTTTCACACTTTCATTGATATCTATATGTGTATGAATCGTGCACGCTATGCTGTAAGCTTTTCTTTCGAAATGATGACTATTTTGTGTGTTAGGCCACTGCACTCCTCAAATTTGAAACACAGACACACTCAAGGCCATAGGCGAACCACACGAACATATAGAGTTTTAATTATTATAAATGTTGTTTTTTTACATCGAAATAGAAAATTCACAATGTAAAAAGTTGTGCCGCTAGAAAAACTAAGAATTATGTTAGTAAAAAAAACTGCGAATGTAAGGTGTACTCTCCCTATAATTTAGAATAATAATAATAATAGTTTCATGGGTTATTTTATAGTCTAGTAAATATCTTAATGTTCATATTTGAGTTGAAATGTTGAATCATCTTAGTTATTAATTTACGATAGACAAAATGGCAAAAGACGTCATTGACATTTGGCCCGATTTTCATTAGACGTCCTTTAATGAAAGAAATAGCAAAAGGCATATATCATGTTTCAAATTCCTTTCACGTTACGTCCTTTGGCACTAACCCAGTTAATTTTTTTTGTTAAATCTAGTCATGTGCAACACATGAGGGTAGTGTGGTCCTTTTACCCCTTTAAGGACTATTTCTGTAATTAGACTAAAGAGTTGGCATTTTAAAAAAATTATATTATTTTTCAATACACACTCCATCTCTTTCTAGTCTCTCTCTCAACACCACCACCGAAGAGCACCATCACCATTCACCACCAATCCCCCATACCCTAGCAGTCACAAATCACCATCACCAATCTATATCCATCTGCTTCACCTCGCCGGAAACATGGAAATGGCCGAAATCGCACAATTTTACCACCAATCTATACCCCTCTATGACACCATCGTCCATTCATAACCCCCCTCTCTCAATTCAAACCGTAATCTATACCCCTCTATGTCACCAATCATCCATTCACGGCTACACCCATAACCCCTTTCTTTGTGTCCGACAATCGCCAAATCGAAGTTGCAGAAGTGGCGGAAGGTGCAGGTGCGGCGGCGGTTGCGGGTCTAGCTTCATCTATGTTGACGGGTTTTCTCTTCTTCTTGTAATTCGGTGTCGGAATTGACGGTTTCAACGGTCGCAGGAGATGGCGTTGGGGCGGCGAAGGATGGTTTGACGGTGAGACGTAAGAGGAAGACGGCAACGACGGTGACGCCAGTGATGAAGGTGGTTTTGAGGAAGGTTAATGGTGTAGGGTTTGCTAATTTTGGTGTCTGGTGGTGTTTGGAGGATTTGATTGGTGTTAAGGATGTAAATGATTGTGATTTGGTGAAGGTGATGGAGTTAGGGTTAGGGTTTGATGGACGGTGGTGGTTAACGGAGAGAGGTTGACAGTGTGACGGCGTATAACGACGGCGGTGATGATGAAGATGATGGTGATGGGGAGGGACGATGACCGTGATGTTGGCGGAAAAGTGTGGGGTGGGTGGTGGATGAATTCAGGAGAGAGAGAGATGGTTTCTATATTTTTTATTTTATTGAAAAATAAGAGAATTTTTTTAAAAGGCCAACTCTTAAACAAAACTTAGACTACGAATGGTTTTATGATCTTGAGCCAGGAATTTCTTCTTATGGGTTCGGGATTTTTCGGTATTCGATTTTTTTCTGGCGTCCAACTTTCGGACCAGAATGGGCCGGGTCGGACCGGTTATTCGGTCAAACAAATAAAATACAATATCACCATCATAAAAAAGTACACTGTCAACATTCAATAAAATACAAAGTCATATTAAATAAAAAAGATATTACATATTATAATTGTTCCCTACGCGTTTTCATGTTTTGAAAACGATTCATAACATCTTCAACCAATTTTTCACTATATTCCAACCAATTTTCATAATTTTCATATCATTTGAACGAAAACGCCTTGCTTCACCAGAAATTTTTTGTTTATGGAAATTCGTCTAACATTGGTTGACACGGGCCTCTAACTAAATATGTTCATCTAATTTCATCTTTTTTACTAGGGTGATAAGATGATATTAGCTTTCGTTCGGATGGATCCCATGGAAGATCATTCAAATCTATTTTTTGAGGAGTGGCGTTTGAAAATGAAGAACCAAAATTGGTCAGCGCTCTTTTAAAAAAAACTATAAATATCCCCTAAATGCACAAATTCAAAACAAACTAGTAAGCAATATTCAACACATAATTTTATTCAAACATAATTGTAAACGATAAACATAAATATAATTGTAATCATAATTGATAATTTACATATATAATCAAACAAAAAGTAAAAACTAACCTTGTTTTTTCTTACTCATACTTGATTTGACTATTTAAAAATCAAAATCAAAGTAAGAGTCGTTGTAAGGTACGGATCGAATGATCGATTGAAACCTTAAACGCTTGAAGCAATCAAAGAAAGAGTCAATTGACCGTTCATGACCCGCTTAAAAAATCTTTTAATTAAATTGAGTGGCTAGCATCTGGACAAAGAAATACAAATAAATTATGGCCCTATATAATAACATAACATGAATATTTATTTGGGTTCAAGAATACACTTGAATACTCAATATATGCTATATAAAAGTCACAAAACTAATTAGAAGTGAGGGATAAGCATAAAGCGTACACACCTGGTAAAAATGAAGGGGCTTTGGTGAAGCTGTGAAGAACAATGAAGTCTAATGGAGGCGAACTGGGCAACCGACAAGGCGGTAACTGGCGGGCGATTGTCCGATTGACCAAGGTAGAAGAAGGAACCAGGAGGTGATACTCAGATCTGTACGTCGATACTTGATATATAAGAAACCGAATCATCAATTTTTTTTGCCTTCTTATTTTTTTTTATTTCCATTTAGGAATTTTATTTAAGATTGTTAATTGGGTTGAACTTAGACCATCTCCAATAGGAGATTTTTGGGTGTTTTTACAAGAAAATAAGGTGACGTGGAAGAGTGAGGTGATGAGGTGGAGGAGAGAGAGAGTCAAGATTTTTCCCTAATAATCTCTAAGAATTTAATTGTGAGAGGAGAAGAATGAGATAGGAGAAGGAGAGAGAATGTATTTTTTGTGGGTCCATTGCCATGTCATCACACAAAAACACCATCCATGACGCCCATTATTGGTGATGCTCTTATTAACCCATTTTAATAATAACTTTGGCCTTTTTTTACGGGCTAGAATATTTTTTTAAAATAGTATTGGGTTTGGTAGCCGAAAAAGTATGGGTTTGGTCGTAAATACGTATCTATAGGTTACATATAAAACCGAAAAAATACCGGGTTCGGCCGAACCGGGTCGTAAGTACGTGGCTCCGCCACTGCCTGCAGGTCATTAATAGTACCCGCGGAAGAAGACCCGCGGACCACGAGATGCCCCACGACAAAGAAGAAACAATAGAGACACCTTACGTGGCAAAGAAGAGTAGTTGTAACAATATATTTCTAGAAGATTACCATAACATTCCCACACAAGGACGTTAGCCAATAAAAGAGGGACAACTGGACACCTAGTAACAACCATGCACATAGCCGGGCTGTTGCACCCTACCAAAGCGTGACACGTGTCCATTCAGGTAGAAAGGAATATCCTAGACAGTGGCAACTCCACCAATCATTTTCCTATATCATCGGCTATAAATACATTCATCACCATCAGGAGGTACCCATTCACTCTTCACAGATTACATCAATAGCTTTATACTTTCTCTCCTTAAGAACAGTATTTATTCTCACGTCGGAGGGCAGTTATAGGAAGACTCCCCCTCCTCTTGTCCTTCCCGTAGCAAGACTCACGGTGCTTTTTTTGCAGGAATCTAAGCTGAGATATGATTACGTATGACTTGTTGGTTCGTATTTGGTCGAAGCATAGATCTGATCTTATCCGGGTTGGATCCGTATTCTTTATTGGCGCCATCCGTACTTTGAGCAAATTCCAATTGTTACTCCAGTGGGAGTAAGGCGAACGAATACTTCTGGAGGTCCCATTCACGAAGCGGTTGGAAGAGTAACGATGGAGTCTCGTCGTAATGTTCGTGCTCCAGATATAGAAATGGATCTGGAGATTTTCCTAGACATGGAGGTGATGAGACGTTAGTTCATCATCATCAGTCCAGATCAGGGAGGGAAACTTTGACTCCGGAGGAATGGCTTCGTCAAGAGCAGCATAGGTTGAATGAAGAATATGCTCAAAGGGTAAAAAATGACAGGATTCAGGCGAGGACGTTAACTTACGAAGACTCGCCACCTCCTTCTCCTCCTCCATCAGCCATGCGCCAAAGTCAGTTTGATCTGGAAAGAGAGATTACTCAAGTGAGTACCAATGGATGGAAGTCGTGACAGAGGTTGTCTGGCTCAGCGAAGCGTACAAAGAAGTGGCGGTAGTTTAACCATCAACGTTCTAATGGAGCAATATGATATATGAGAAATATTTTTTAGGTTTTAAGTGAGCCATCTCGATAATTTTGATTTAACTTTAACCGAGTCTAATATGATTTGATATGAGAAGATTGGTGTTGTCAGATTCAGATATCTCAATGCATATTTTATTTGATCATTCGTCAAGGATTTATTTTCATATCATTATTTTACTTTAAAAGATATTTATGAGATTTAGTTGTGGAGATGGTGGTCGGAGATTTATTTATTTATTTATTTTAACAATCAACAAATAGAGAATTGTCTGTATATCATACGAGGTGATTTAATGGTAAAAGGCCACTATCAGCTGGCCCAATCCAGCCGTACAGAACCTTTAAGCACCTCAAAGTTATCTCCAGTTCCGATAAAAACTCACACGGGGTAAAGCATAGACGCCTTCAAGATCGTACTAGAGATCACAAAGATCTCGGTCTTTCTTCATTAAGCCATACATGTCATCTCTAAAGTGTTGTCTTTGAGAATTGAACCTAAGTCTCCATTAAAAAACTTATATTTCCTACCACTATATCATATTGGTCATTGAAAAGGACCGATGATGGTCAGAGTTACTACTTACTAGTGTCTACAAATAAGCTTTACCATAGATGAGGGGCATATAAGCCATATATTAATTTTACTAGTTTTTGAACTCGTGTATTACACGAGATTTATTAAATGATAAAAATTAATAGATTTCGTTATTTGAAATAAAGACACAAAAACAAATAAAATATATAGTACACACAATATGAAGCCTAGAATCTTAATTTTACAAATCAGATAAAATCTTTTTATATAAAGCATTTGTAGTTTTATCACAAGTATGTACTATTTAGAATTATTAGGACTATAAATATAATCAACATTTTTTATTTTATGTTTTTACTTTGTATATATTTTTTTTGTTTCAAATAATTAATTTTGTTAATTTAAATATTGACAAATATCGTGTATGACACAAGTTATAAAGCTAAATGAAATAAACTAATGATAAAATAAATTTATTTAGGTTTACATTCATAGCCTAATTTTGCTAATTCTCTAAGTTATAACCCTTTTGACAAAATAGTTTTACCCGTGATCCATGGATAGCTAGGATGAATGAGATGAGAGATTAGAAAATTAGGAAAGAAATTTAGGCTAGTATTAAATATGATTAAGACACACAAACATCAATATTTTTGTTTATTAGAAGAACAAGATCAGATTTTACAATAAAACGAACCCATATAAAATATCAAATGTTTACGGACGTTGCGATGCGATAAGTCTATGTCTTTTGTAAAAATCATTGATAAAATGAATTAAAATAAAACAAGATATTAATTTTTTATAAACTATTTTATAAAAAAACAAAAATTAAATTACATAGTTAGTCTAGTGCTAAGAGGCCTGTCATGCAATGTGAAGACGCATGCATAATTATAGGACGCGGATTTACGGATTCCATCTGGTTCTTGTGTATCAGGGGTATGGTCTCATGGCGATCGAGGAGACGACCTTAGACATAACCCCGAAAGAATATGTTTAGACATGAGATTTTCTATAGTTAAAAAAGAAAGTTAACCAAATCAATCAATTTATTAAAACTAAAACTGAAACTGAAACTGAAATTGAAATGAATAAGCAAAAGAAAGAAAGTTTGGTAGCACTAGAAGAAACCAAATCACTATTTAATTGACGGTATTCTTATTATCTTTCTTTCAATCGATATTCCCATTCCAGCAAAACAGTGAAACACACACTTCACAGTTTTACTTTACTTCTCTGTTCTGTTTCCATCTCATACTCTTCAACTTCCGCCGTCAATCGAATTCAACCCATAAAAATGTCGGTGGTTTATTTTCATGCCGGCAATCCAGCAACCTTAACATTAATCTGCGCCGTCGTATTCGTTCTCTCCCTGACGGCGTTTGCGTTTCCGTCAACTCTCGTATTGGAAAGAGCCTTTCCGGTTAACCACCGAATTGAACTGAGTCAACTCAGGAACCGAGATAGTGTACGACACCGTCGGATATTACAGCAACACTCTTCTTCTTCTTCTTCCGGTGCCGTTGATTTTCCTGTCAAAGGAAATTATGATCCTAGTGTTGTTGGGTAATTCAATTTCCTTCATCTTCTTTATTCATTCAATTGGGTCCGACACTACAAGACACAAACCACAAACCTGTTTAGAAACATGTTACATGACTTGATGTAACATGACCTGTATAGTGTCACGATTAAAATATAGCATGTGCACTATTAACAAAAGTTGTTAAAAGTTCATAATAGTTTTTATTAATACATAATTCATAACATATTCTATATATTTTATTTCGAGAAAAAAATATATAAACAGGTTAACAAATAAACAGGTTAACAAGTGTTTAACATGTTTGGACACTATGTAAAGCTCAAACCCAAATTTGTTTAACTCCGTGTGCGAAGCTAATTTATTCTAATTTCAAATTTTATCGATCGTTGTAGGCTTTATTATACGAAAGTCCAGTTAGGATCACCTCCAAAGGAATATTATGTGCAAATCGATACGGGAAGCGATGTGTTATGGGTCGCTTGCACGCCCTGCGATGGCTGCCCGACTTCAAGCGGTCTGCAAGTATGCTTATTGTTTGTTATGATTAAATAGAGTGTTATGGAATTTGTTATAAAACTGATGTGTGTGTATATTTTTTTATTTAACAGATTCCGATGGAGTTTTATGATCCATCGAGCTCATCAACGAGCTCTGCAATTAGTTGTTCGGATAGACGGTGTTATCAGGCGGCTCAATTATCTGATTCGGGCTGTTCAAACAACCGGTGCGGTTACCAGTTTCATTATGGAGATGGTAGTGGGAATTCCGGTTATTATGTATCAGATGTGATGCATTTGGACATGGTTGGTGTTGGTTCGACCTCGGCTAATGTTGTATTTGGGTGAGCTAGTTATAAGTTTTGTAGTTTTATAATTTTAGTTGAAGAATATAAATGCTGTTAATTTTGTATTGTGCTGGTTTATGTAACAGATGTACCATGTCTCAAACCGGGCTTTTGATTAAACCTGATAGAGCGGTAAACGGGATCTTTGGATTTGGTCAAAGCAGGCTGTCGGTAATTTCACAGCTTTCTGCACAAGGAACCACTCCTAATGCATTCTCTCATTGTCTTATTGGAGGTGATAATGGCGGGGGTATTTTGGTCATTGGTCAAATTATGGAGCCGCGTATGGTCTATACTCCAATTATCCAATCACAGTAAGTTTTCTTCGCTTATAGTGGCGCTTTTGTATTGAATTGATATTGTTCGGATAATGTAAATTTGCATGTTTGCAGGCCACATTATAATGTGAACTTGGAGAGTATTTCTGTCAATGGTCAAACATTGCCCCTTGACCCGTCACTTTTCGCCTTATCGGATGACGACCATGGTGGAACAATCATCGACTCGGGAACGACTCTGGCATACCTTGCTAAAGATGCTCTTAAACCGTTTGTGGATGCTGTGAGTTAAATTGGTCAAAGTCGGGTTTTGGAGTTGACTAATGGTCAAACCATAATGTTGGTATCTGTTTGTTTATGCAGATCTCACAATCAGTTTCACAATCTGCACAGCCGCTTATAAATAAGGAAGAGAAGTGTTATGTAATTACCTCAAGGTTTCTCTTTTATACCCATTATTTCTTAGCTATATAATACAATCATTTAACTAATAATCAGCTAATAAGACCACTGATATAATCAATTTTTAATGTTATTTTCAGTGTCTCAGACTTATTTCCGCCTGTAAGTTTCCACTTTGCGGGTGGCGCTTCAATGCATTTAAAACCTCAGGACTACCTTATTCGGCGGAGTTCTATGGTATATTACATGAGATTATGTTAATAACTAATAACCAGAATAACTTATCTTTTTCTTTTTTTGTTAATTTTTTTAATTATTGAGTGTAATAATCTATTCATGTAAATGAACTGAAAGAATGTGTTTGTAGAGTGCGGCTGAGGTATGGTGCATTGGCTTTGGGTCAATGCCAAATCAACAAATTACAATTTTGGGAGGTATAATTAATATAAATTTAAAATTATTTTGAATATGTGACCACTCTTCATTCTTTTTGATCTGTGTTTTACCTGGTGATGCAGACCTTGTTCTTAAAGACAAGATTATTGTTTATGATTTAGGCGGACAAAGGATTGGATGGTCGGATTATGACTGTAAGTGCTCGTCATTTCTACATAATGAAGCATTCAAGAATATTTTATGGAGTGTTCTGATGCGCGTTTTGTAACTTATCATGTCATATAATCAACTATTTTTGTTGCATTTGTTTAATCTGAAACTAATTATATGCTTAAATGATGTTGTTAGGTTCATCTTCTGTAAACGTGTCTGTCACCTCGAGTGGCGGCAGAAGTGAAGTTGTAAATGCTGGTCAGGTTGGTGGCACCACTTCATTGCAGATAACTCGCTATGAACTGATTATTCGGACATTTATTCTTGCTTCTATAATACAATTGGCGGTCACATACAGCTAGTATTCACATAATGCGTTTTGTTATGACGCATAGATTATACGTCTTACAAGCATATAGAAAGAAATAGAGTTGACTGTTGATATTCTTCTATATTTTTGACCAATTTTGTTCTATATTTCTGTGTTTTTTGTTCTCTGTTTTCGGGTCAAATAGTCTCTGACTTTGAAAGCCATACAAGCTGGTCAACTTGGGTAACGTGGGTGTGAAAGCTGGACTTTTGACAATATTGTTGACACTATTTAGCACATAGATCATTAGCAAAGTAATACTACTAAAATATAAAAAATTCATAGATGTGTTATCGTCAAAAATTAAAAGCTTTATATAAACTATATTAAATAGGTTCATTCTCTTATTGTATGTTGTAGCATATTACACACCGAGGGTCTTAGGTGAACATATAAAATTTTTAATTATTATAGTGTTGTTCTTTTACATCGAAATATGTAACCATGCTAACAAGTTGCGTCACTAGAAAAACGATGAATATTGTTCTAAAACAAACTATGAATGTAGGGGTACTCTCCCTATAACTTAGAATAATAATTGTTTCATGTGTTATTTTAGTATAGTATAATCTTCATATTTGAGTTGAGATGTTAAACTCTGTTACTTCTTCAAATCAATGTCTTAGGTTGGTGTTGAACTTTGTTATCAAGATAACTCAGTTAAAACCTGACAAATGCATTGATTTCATTTTAAGTGGGTCTAATATGATTTGATATGAGTAGATTGGTGTTGTCGGGATTCAAATATCTCGTTGCATTTTCTTTTATCATTCGTGTATGATTGATTTTCTTCTAGTTATCATATTTTTACAGAAATTTTCGAGATTTAGTTTCGAAGATGGTTGCCAAAGGTACTATGAGTCTGTGGTCTACAAAATAGGCTTTACCATAGAGCCTCGAGGCATAGATGAGGGCATGAGGAGCATATACTATATATAGTGCTAGTAGTTTATTCTAGAAAAAGTGAAAAACCATAGGAGATAGATGAAGTTTCATATTATTTACACTAAAACTTTATATTCTTTTGTAATTTCATCAAACATAACTAGATAGATGGACCCAAGAAATTGAAAATTTTTTAGTTGACTATCACTATATACGAATAGAGATCGGTTAGAAATTAACACTATAATAATACTAACTTTTTTCTCAAATGACAATTGACCCTCGAATCGCAATTCCGGTTAATCATCCAGTTGAACTGAGTCAACTCAGAGACCGAGATAGTTTACGACACCGTCGGATATTAAAGCAGTCTTCTCCCGCTGCCGCCGTTAATTTCCCCGTTATAGGAAGTTATGATTCGTCACTTGTTGGGTAAGACATGATTTTCTAAACACGAACACAAACGTATCATGTTGTATAGTGTCACGATTAAAATATTGCGTCATATATACTCGTAACATATGCCCTACTTGCGCTGCACGTTACATATGTGTGAACCCTCAGGTGGGCAAAATGAAACTAACCCTCAGGTGGGCAAAAGTGAAACTGTACTAATTTTGACTATATTTTACTAATCTTGTGAAAATAACGTTAAAAGTGGCGGAAGGTTAACCAGGCATCATGTGGTGGCGTTAATAGCCGAAAGACAAGGGTACATGCACCAATAGGCCTGGTGTGCCGATGGTTGAGTGTTATGTGTCTTATGTCCAAGGCTTGATGCAAAACTACTGTCGAGCCGGGGTCTCACCGGAAGCAGCCTCTCTATTCCTACGGGGTAGAGGTAAGGCTGTCTACCTCTTACCTTCCTCAGACCCTACCATACTTTGCTATTGGTGGGATATACTGAGTACGATGATGATGATGATGATATAATTCGTAACATATTTGAGGGAAATGGGGCGTAAGGTAACTAAGGCATCCGCTATATATTTTATTTAATGATTCTTGTAGGCTTTATTATACTAAAGTCCAGTTAGGATCTCCTCCAAAGGAATATTATGTACAAATAGACACAGGAAGTGATGCGTTATGGGTCGGTTGCACCCCGTGTGATGGCTGCCCGACTTCAAGCGGTCTGCATGTATGTACGTTTATTATTTCTTATGATTAAACAAAAACAAAATATTGTGGAATTTGTTATAAAGCAGACGTGTATATGTATGTTGTTTAATAGATTCCTATGGAGTTTTATGATCCATCGAGCTCATCAACGAGCTCTGCAATTAGTTGTTCAGATAAACGGTGTCATCAAGCCTAGCAATTCTCTGATTCGGGCTGCTCAAACAACCGGTGCGGTTACCAGTTTCATTATGGAGATGGTAGTGTGATCGCCGGTTATTATGTATCAGATGTAATGCATTTGGACACGGTTGGTGCTGGTTCGACCTCGGCTAATGTTGTATTTGGGTGAGTTAGTTATTAGTTATTACTTATTAGTAAGTGTTACAGTTTTATAATACTAATTAAATAATAGAAATGTTGTTAATTTGGTATTGTATTGGTTTATGTAACAGTTGCAGCACGTCTCAATCGCTAGTCGGGCCTTTGACACCATCTGATGTAGTGGTTAACGGGATCTTTGGATTTGGTCAAAGTGGGTTGTCGGTGATTTCACAGCTTTCTGCACAAGGAACCGCTCCTGATTCATTCTCTCACTGCCTTAGTGGAAGTGATAATGGCGGAGGTATTTTGGTCATTGGTCAAATTATGGAGCCGCATATGGTCTATACTCCAATTATCCAATCACAGTAAGTTTTCTTCGGTTGTAGTGGCGTTTTTATATATGAATTGACATGGTTCGAATAATGAAAATTTGCATGTTTTCAGGTCGCATTATAATGTGAACTTGGAGAGTATTTCTGTCAATGGTCAAACATTGCCCATTGACCCGTCACTTTTCGACTTATCGGATGACGACCATGGTGGAACAATAATTGACTCGGGAACGACTCTGTCATACCTTGCTGAAGACGCTCTTAAACCGTTTGTGGATGCTGTGAGTTAAATTGGTCAAAGTCAAGTTTCGTGAGATTGCCTTATTTATGTGTTACTCGTCTTGATATACAAAATCCCTTTTGAGAGTTTGAGGTTTCGGATTTTGACTTATGGCCAAACTGTAATGTTACAATTTTGACTTATGGCCAAACTGTAATGTTTGTGTAACGCTTGTTTCTGCAGATCTCACAATCAGTTTCGCAGTCTGTTACGCGGCTTACTATAAATCGAGAGCATTGTTATGTAACCACCTCAAGGTTTTTCTTCCACGCCCATTAATTCTTAGCTATGTAATGTGATCAGCTAATAAGACAACTAGTAACATTAATTTTTAATGTTATTTTCAGCGTCTCGGATGCATTCCCACCTGTAAGCTTCCACTTTGCGGGTGGCGTTTCAATGCATTTAAAGCCTCAGGGCTACCTTATATACAAAAATCCTCTGGTATATTACAGAAAATTATGTTAATTACTAATAACAAGAATAAGTCATCTTTTTTTTTTGTTATTGAGTGTAATTGTTATTCGCATATATGAACTGAGAGTGTGTGTTTGTAGGATGATGCTGAGGTGTGGTGCATTGGCTTTCAGTCAATGCCAAATCAACAAATTACTATTTTAGGAGGTATAAATATACAAATTTAAAATCCGCTTGAAATTCTGACCATTGTTCATCTTTGTTGATTCTTGTTTCATTGTTTGTACTTGGTGATGCAGACCTTGTTCTTAAAGACAAGCTTATTGTTTATGATTTGGGTCGTCAACGGATTGGATGGTCGGCTTATGACTGTAAGTTTTCGTCACCGTTTGGCTATTTTCTACATAATAATGCATAAGGGGTCATCATATTTTATGTGAATATTAATAATCATGATCATATAATTTGTTGCTTTTGGTTAATCCAAAACTAATTATATGCCCCTCAAATTATGGTGTTAGGTTCATCATCTGTAAACGTGTCTGCCATTTCGAGTGGCGGCAGAAGCGAAGTTGTAAACGTTGGTCAGGTTGGCGGCACTGTTGCATTGCAGATTACTCGTTATGAACTGATTATTAGGATATTTATTCTTGCTTCTACGATATACTTGGCGGTCACATACAACTAGTATTCACAACATTAGTTTTGTTATGAGTTATGACACATAGATTATTAATTATACATAGTATACAAGTATAAAGAAAGAAAATAGAGTTGACTGTTGATAATCATCTATCTTTATGACCAATTTTCTTCTATGTTTTCTGGTCAAATATATACTATGACTTAGAAAGCCATAAGTCCATAAAACCCTGTCAACTCCTGTAACGTGGGTGTGATATTGTTGTCACAAATATATCTCAAGTCATATCTGTTTTTTTTACCCCAAAAAATTTAAAATGAAAATATTGTTTAAGATTCACATGTATTAATTTGTTAGCAAGTGATTGTTGCTTTTTCCAAAACCCATCCTAGTGCTGTTCTCCAAACAACATTAATTCTTTGTCGTGTTAGGATAATTATGCCTTGTATTAATAACTTATTTTTCTTTAAAAAAAAGTGAGATTAAATGATATGAGAAATCTCCTTTTGAGTTGCGGCTAGTTTCGTATATGATACATCTAATAGACTAATACCCATTCCGATTTAGAATTTAGGGAAGTGATATAGTTAGTAAACTAACGTTATCATATTATACACAAATATTTTTTAATAATATATTTATATGTGCAATGTGCATTGTTGCATGTAAATTGCAACCAATAAATTTATAATATATAATTTTTTGTCTAACTTTCATGTGGCTCTGGGGCTGAAACAAACCAAACGAACACGAACAAGGCCATGTTCATGTTTGTTCGTTAAGTAAATAATGTGCTCACGAACGGTTCACGAACACTTACCGAACGAGATTTTATGTTCGTGTTCGTTCCTTAAGGAAATTAATGTGTTCACGAGCGGTTCATGAACACAAGCGAACACAAATAAAATCGGCAGAGCCTAGAGATTGAGACCGATGTATTCATCAATGTGAATAATGAAAGCCTGTAAACGAATCGAATGAACACGAACAATGGCATGCTTGTGTTCATTCATTTAATTTTAAAAGAACGCGGACCCTTAATCGAACAAATATTTATGTTCATGTGCGTTTATTTAAAAATGGACATTTGTGTTGGTTTGTTTAAAATCTAAAGTAACATAACTGAATAAAGATAAACGAACATGTTTGAACAAACGTAAATGAACAAAAATATAAACGAACTTAAATGAAAACACTTAAATGAACACAAATTAACAAAGATAAAACCTTTAAACAGATGACATATCCAGATAATATTTAATTATTTTCTATTAATATTAATACATAAATGAACATAAATAAATAGACATAAACGAACGTTCATGAACATAAATGAACGAACAGAACATGTGTTCATGTTCGTTCGTTTAATTAAACGAACACAAATTTTTTGTTCATGTTCGTTCGTTTATTAAATAAACGAACATAAACGAACTTCCCGCCGAACGGTTCACGATAGTTTACCGAATGCTCGGTTCGTTTACAGGCCTATGTGGCTCCACAATAATCTCGATCAATAATGCAAAATGCCGACACCATAATTTGACCCAATGGGTATATCTTAGCACCAATATTTTGAAAAACAAAATTTTTGTTAACAGCAAAATTCTATCCTTACTTTTTTAACAACAAAATTTCATCTTTATTTTTAATTCTATAACAAGTTTGGGTATTAAGACTAACTTCCTCTTAGTTTAGGGGGTGCAGATAAGCCGAGCTGCTCGCGAGCTATTTAAACACAAACCAACCCAAGCCTCAAAAAAACTTGTTTAGTTATCGAGCCCAAGCTCGAGCTTTGTATGAGAAACTCGTTTAGGCTCATCAAGCCTTATGTATTTTTAAGTTTAACCTCTTTTAAAATTCTGATGTATTAACTTCACACTGCACAATCAAACTAGAGCTGAGCTTTGGCTTATTTAAGGTACTACACGAGCTCAAACTAAGCTTAGGCTTGTTAAAGATTTTTCTAAAAGTATATAAAAAGAATTGATAACATTCCGTTATTGCATGTGGTCCGTTTGTGTTTATTATATTACCCTTGGTGACCATTAAGGAGATTCCGGCAATTGAATCTCATGATTTGGTCACTTATATGTACGTAAATATACGACCCAACTAAATATATATCACCTTAATACCGAGTCCTTGTTCCGTGGTTAACACACAGTACCGTTGGTCGTTAATGTTTTGTTCAAGCTTTTATGACGTTAATAGAATGGATTGTTGATGATGGCAAAATAAATTCTTTAAATATATTTCTTTCTATCTACTAATGAATATATATAGCCAACAGTGGCCATGTCATAGTCATGCATTGACAAATGCATATAATAACCGATTATGTTTTTTGGAATAAATCATGTGAGACTAATTTATTTTTATGTAAATACTTTTATAAATTGAAATGGCTAAACGAATGGCACCTCCTGGGTGGTTGTAAAATATTTTATTTATAAAAATACTGCAAGTGTTGTTTGTAATTAGATGTCAATATTGAAGGTCCTAAAGTTCACATTGCCTGAAACTCCACTAGTCATCTAATAAAAATGAACTTAATAAGTCTAAATTGGAATATGTCGGATTTGTAGGCTCTATTACCTAGTAAAGGAAAACTTGTAATTGTTTCGCTTACTTATCGGCTCCTAAGGTACGGATTCTGTTTTTCTTCACTCATAGTATTGGTTCTAGTCCATTTTATATTCGATGTCCGTCACTTCGTAGTGCGGATTTTTGTTATCTAGTTCGGTTTATTCGTATGATATGGTTATATTAATTTTATAGCATGCAATAGGTTATATATATTTTGAATTCATTATTGCATGTTCCTGTTTAAATATCTTTTAGTTATACGACTTTAGTTCAGTACTCTGTTACCCGAGCATTTCTGACTTGTCGTTGGGGCGTCAACGACATGGCACTTATCGTGACAGTGCGTAATCAAAGTTCACGGCGTCTCTGAAAGTACTCATGTAGTACCTTGGCCACTTAGAGGCGTATAGATCGATCTTAGCTCCGACTCCTGACTCCTGACTTCTGTTTGAGATGGAACAATGTGTGCACGCCACCCACACCGTCTCTTTGGTGCATGGACTAGCTAGCTGTGTACCCCTCTGTTTAGGCTCTGGGTGCTTCCGTATTACACGACCTATTTATTTTAACATCATCGTCGTGTATTTTAGTAATTATATTTTGTTTTGCTATATTTCTGGTCCGTTTTGATATGTGTATACGCATTTGGTTAAATTTGAGTATATTCAGATTACGTCCCGATCGTGTATCGGATTATGTTTCGCATCTAATTATAGTTCGGTCTAAAACGTGGTTTTATATCCGCAATAGTTTCAGTTTTATTTCAGTATGTGTTTTGTCTTATGTATGCCTTTACCTGTACTATTGTTCTCTCCGTTACTGGGCAATTTTTGGCTCAGCCGTATTTTCTTGTTTGTGTCTGTCTTATTTGCTAACAGGTAATTCGGGAAATCGGGGAGATCAGTGATGAGAGTAAAATGAAGCTCAAGAATAAGGACTTGATTTAATCTTCTTTTATTTAAGCATTTAATAAATTTGACTTAGAATTTCTTTCAGTGTTTTTAACTCTTTTGGTTGCCATGGGATTCTTTTCATTTCATTTAAATGGTTTTTGTTTGGTCTATGATATCTGTAATAGTGACACGTCAGCATGCTCCGGGTTGGGGTGTTACACATTAATTTCAGTTAACCGAGGGTACAAAAATAACTGATTTTTGGTTCAGTTTCATCGGTTTTTGGTTTGGTTTGGTTATTGCTCACCTCTACGGCTTAAACAAGCATAAGCTCAAGTCAAACTCGTCTAGTACCTTAAACGAGCCATAGCTGACCTCAAGCTCGGTTGTGCAGTGTGAAATTAATACATAGAAGTAAACTTAAAATACACAAGGCTTGAGCTCGAAAACTAAACAAGCTTTATTTGAGGCTCGAGCTTGAACAAGCTCAACTTGTTTAGAGATTTTTATAGATCCGATCTAGAGTAGCTCGCGAGCGGCTCGGCTCGTTTGTACTCCTAGTGTTGTCTGTTTAGTTTAGCCGGACATTAGACAATGACTGTAACTGGTTGCTGATTTGTTTTTATTAATCAGAGGCATTAGTGTACCCATTTGCATGTTAATATGCAGTTTCTGATCATTTGTGTTTTTGAGAAAAAGAGTTAAACTACCAGTTTCGATTTGGTTTGTAGAAATATGTAGCTTTAAAAGTTCAAAAGAGTGCACAACACTACACCGAGGCTGCAATGGATGAAATTACTATCTTGAAGCAGATAGCTGAGGGGGATCCAGATAACCAAAAATGTGTGGTGAAGCTTTTGGATCATTTCAAACATTCTGGACCAAATGGGAATCATGTTTGTATGGTTTTTGAGTATTTGGGCGATAACCTTTTGACGCTAATAAAGTATTCAAATTACCGAGGGATCCCTCTTCACAAGGTTAAGGAAATCTGCTTCCACATTTTAGGTGGTTTGGATTACTTGCATCGTCAGCTTTCCATCATTCACACGGATCTTAAGCCAGAAAACATTTTACTTCTGTCCATGATTGATCCACAAAGAGATAGAACACAAACAGGTGAACCCCTTATTCTATCAAGCAAAGATAAAAATTTGACCGAATCTGGTGATTCTAAAGAAGCCAAAACTTATAATGGTGATCTCACCAAGAACCAGAAAAAGAAAATCAGAAAAAAGGCTAAAAAGGCTGCACAAAATGGTTCTGGAAAGGAGGACGTTGAAGAAGTTGAAGCCGATAATGATGCAACTGGTTCTGGTGCTGATTCTTGTTTCAGTCAGAAGTCAAATGGGGACACCCTTGAAGAACATGCCACATCATCTGATGTAAAAGCTGATTCCCACCAAGGAAATCAACTTCGAGGAAGAGGCAGTTGGTCAACAAGGCAGAGGCTGTTAGCAGAGGTTGATGTGAAATGCAAGTTGGTTGATTTTGGTAATGCGTGTTGGACTTATAAACAGTTTACTGGTGATATTCAAACTAGGCAGTACAGGTGTCCTGAGGTTTTACTAGGATCTAAATACTCAATTTCTGCTGATCTATGGTCATTTGCTTGCATATGTTTTGAGTTGGCAACTGGTGATGTTCTATTTGATCCTCACAGTGGTGACAACTATGATAGAGATGAGGTATTGTGGTTCCCAAATTTTATATTTTTGATGTTCAAAACTCAATACAAGCTTACAAGCTAATGTGATTGGTATTTGGCCATTACTTTACAGGATCACTTGGCTCTAATGATGGAGCTTCTTGGAATGATGCCTCGGAAGGTCATTAATCACTATTTGATGTTTTGATAATAGATTGCATATGTTTGTTTATATATAACTTAAGACAATTATGTGAATGTTTTGCAGATAGCTTTAGGTGGGCGTTACTCTCGTGAATTGTTTAACAGACATGGTGATTTAAGGCATATTAGGCGATTACGGTTTTGGCCTCTGCATAAGGTGCTGAAGGAGAAATATGAGTTTAGTGAGCAAGATGCAAATGATTTGGCTGGTTTTCTTGTGCCAATACTTGATTTTGTGCCTGAAAAACGGCCTACGGCTGCAGAATGCCTTAATCACCCATGGTTGTCTGGGGGTATACCTTGGAGTTTGACTTCTAGTGTTCCTGAAGCCAGTGATAATAAGACTTGTGAGGAAAATAAAGAGAAAGATGAGAGGGAAGCTATGGCGGCTGGAGTGGGAAACATAGCCATTGATGGTGTTTCAAAGACATCATCAAAACAATCTTGCTGAGTTTTATAGGTAAGTTTCTATTGCTGTTTTATCTCTTGATTTAAGGGATGAATTTTTGTCGAAAGTGAAAAACGCAATATTGGCTTTATTACGTCTTGATTGACTAAAAAGTTGTAATCTTAATGTCATATAATGCGCTACTTTCTAAATCATATATATTCTTTTTGATACATTTCAGTGATGAAGTGCCATTTTTGACCGTGGGCTCTTTTGAAACATTGTGAGTTTTGTTTTGTATGCATATTCTTTGCATAATTGTACATTTTGCTGTGGAGGAAGATGAACCCCAATTGTACATTTTGTCGATTCGGTTACTTTTTGTACCAACAAATGAGATAATGTACGCCTTGTTATGGATTTTTTTGTTACTCTTGCCAATTTGCTGGAAAACCTTCAGTAATATTTATACAGATTTTTATTAATGTTGAATTATTTACAGGTCTATATATTTTTAATATAGTTATTTAAAACAGAAACGCGGACGTTTACATGGCACACATTTTTTACACGAATGAGTAACTTTTTGATTTAAAGTGGAGACTGTCGGGTTGATTCGTCTATTTCTTAGATTTGTCAATGCTCAAAGTTTCGACCAAACTTATTTAAAAGCTTAAAGGCACCCCGCAACAACCAAAACATCCACCAATGCCTTATGTAGAGGGATATGCTATTATCTTGCTAAAATCCTGTATGCTTGACCTCATTTTGCACCTGATCTGAGGACAAATATCTATGCTAATGAAAAAAAATGTGTCTCCATCTATCATCTAGTCATATACTCATATATATGTGGTGTGCAGCCCTATCCAGTTGAATTTGGGTTGATACCTAAAGAATTTTCCTTGCTCTTAGGTAGGAATACATGAGAAAAAATGCCACAGCCGCTCCGAAAACAATTCCTCCGGTTGTCAGGTAAAATGCAAACTGTGCATACAATTATCATATCATCATTATTAAGTTACATGAAACAAACATTATTAGCACCTTTAACAAGAGAGTAGGTTACCATGTGTTCTTCCAGATATGATTTTAGATTCATGCCAAATATACCTACAGAAAACCAAACAAAACAAAAAATGAGCTTTCTAGGAGAGGATGATAACTTTATTTAAAACTACAAGAAAAATCAGTCAAATAATTAAGAGGAAAAGGAAGTTAACCAGCAACTAGGGCACCAACTGCAACGCAAAAGGTCCCAACTTGAAGCAGCAATTCAAATCTGCTCACCTCAAGACGTCGTGAGCTGAAAACAAAACACATCACATTTTTATAAAATCAATTAAAATTATTATGTCCAACTCGGTAAAATCATTAATACAAACCTTAAATTCACAGATATCGAGTCCTCCATTTCCCTTGCTGACTCAAGAAGTCTTTCTGCTTGATTATGGCATGATTCACATCTGCAATCATAAACCAAACACAAATCACAATCCACATACATGATTCATATCTCATTTTCAAATGCCTCATGAACCATGAAATTACCTTTGAAGATAATTTTCCAGTAGCATTTCAATTTCTTCCTCTTCTTCTGTATATGATAACAACTCCAAAAATTAGCATAATAACAATTTACCTTTAATTTACGCTCTTAAATAACATCATATTTATATATTTACCCTCAGCAATCTGCTTCTCTTGTGGAACAGAACATTCTAGATCATCATTTCTACTCAAGATGCAGTTTCTACCCACAATACAGAGGCGACGTATTTCATGAGAATCCTCAAGTAAATCAAGCAACATTTGTTTCAGTGCTCCTGCTTTTGATCCTAACTCAACCTATTTAATATAAAAATAAATAAATAAATCCAGGGATTACTTATTAATTCAGTTTACTGTAGATTGAGGTGATATAATGGATGATACCAATGTTTGCTTGCTGATACGGAGCTGTTCCAATATGCCAGCTGTCAATCGGTTTGGCAAAACCTCAAGTAAAGCTTGAACCTGAACATGTGTGATGCAATATCGTCTCTTAATATTGCTTTTAAGACTAACAAAAGGAAACTATATATTATATATACTCACTATGGTTCCATACTCACACGTGGTTCTAAATCCATTAGTTTTTCTTCAAATCGCTGTGAATGCAGGGCAGCTTCAACTACCTGAAGTATTAAGTTGGAACTTACTTTAAGTCTTGATTTTTAATCTAGATATGGAAACTTAATAAACTAGAGAAATTAGCCGTTAAACAAAATTATATAGGCCAGAACAAACCTCAAGTTCAAAAGGCATTACAGGACCTCCTTGCATGTTCTTAGGGTTTAATCGAGGTAATAATGCGTCAATAAACGCTTTGCCTGCCCTCCAAAGAAACAAGCCCAGAAATGAGCATGCATGTTAGTTAGCTTTTTTCTAATGAAATAGAAAGAGCGTTACAATGAAAAAGAAAAAAGGATCTTCAAATACTAATATTTACCGGTTGTAATTGAATATAAAGACACTTTCTAGCATTGCGATCGCACGTAGCGAGCCTAAATTTAGTAGTATAGCATTCTCACGAACCTGTAAACAAACAAAACTTTTCCATAAGAATATGAAGGTGCTTATGCTTCTGGCATCTAAGCTAAAGAGATTGCAACCCTAAAAAACCTGTTTACAATCAAAGATCCTGGTAGTCTAGTACTTGTAAAATACGTAACTTGTTCCTGAGTTTTATTCATAGTTAAATATGTACCTAATTAAGATGCATTAATCAATGCCAACAAAGGAGTTACAGGATTTTAAACTTCATATGTAAGAAAAAGCCAAAAACTATAAGTTGACTCGGTGGCATACCAGCAATGAGGGCATTGTGTTGGTCAACCACAGTGAAGGATCAACACTCCTAATATCTCGAGGGCGAAGACCTGATATCAAAAACTCAAGTAAGGATGCATAAAGTAACAGCCATAATCTTAACTCAGTTGTTGTGGGTTTATATGTAGAAAGATAGCAAGAATAAAAAAAGAAGGAAAGTTACAAGTAGAATAACATGAAGGCAGCTTGAGAACACTATAGACTATATCATCATCATCATCATCGTACTCAGTATATCCCACCAATAGCAATGCTATGGTAGGGTCTGAGGAGGGTAAGATGTAGACAGCCTTACCTCTATCCCATAGGGATAGAGAGGCTGCTTCCGGTGAGACCCCCGGCTCGATAGTAGTTTTGAATCAAGCCTTGGACATAAGACACATAACACTCAATCATCGGGACACCGGCTGATTGGTGCATGCGCCCTTGTCTTTCGGCTATCAACGCCACCACATGATGCCTGATTAACCTTCCGCCACTTTTAACGTTATTTTCACGTGATTAGTAAAATAACGTCAAAATTAGTGCAATTTTACTTTTGCCCACCCAAGGGTTCACACATATATACATTATATGTGCGCACCGCAAGCAGGGCGTGAGAACACTATAGACTAGTGAGCAGTAAATAGGATTCATGATAAAGTGAAACTGAATACCAGCAAAAGTAAGCTCCCAGAGAGCAGATAATTATATTACGAGAACATTCAACTCACCACTTGACTTGAGCAGATGTCGTCTACTAATTTTTCTGGTTGACACCGTTCCGCTTGAGCTCACTTCTACAACCTTTAAGAGATATAAACATATAAGGATGCAAATTGTAAAGAGTTTGGAAGAATGACAAAAGAACTTGTGTTGCTTAAACATGCATAAAACAGTGTCTACACATGAACTGATGAACCAATATACCTTAAATTGTGCCAACAACTATGAGTGATAAACATCAATTTCAGAAAGAATTCTACAACTGTAAATACTGTCAAATGCTTCAACTTCAATCAACTACTGATCAATAATAATATACCATTTAGGTTTGTTGAAGATAAGTACAAGATCGATTACTATGGGGCATTTTAGTCACCTTCTAGTTCATTGCACTAATAATAAATATATAAACGAAATGTTAAACAGTTAACAAAGCTGCACTGCAAATCCAATATTTGAAGTTACTTAGTCAACCTAGCTAATGGCATATATAAAAAACCTCATCTGCAATTCAAGTTTACAACAAGTAGAAGCATATTATTATTATTATACCTCATAAACCGGTTCACGGATCCCAATGTTAAAAGTATCAGACACATTCCTCCAAGAAGCAGCGTTATCGTTATCCTCCTCATCAGAACTCTGCAGCTGAGTATCCTCACGGTATACCTCATCGTTATCACCGCCTCCGTTGATTTCACACAACAATAATACCTTCTTCTAAACCTCCTAACAGTCGCCGATAGAACCGGAAACAGAATATCTGTGTTACTACGCAGAGCGATGAGTTGTTGAGATTTGGATTGGATCAAGGCGCATGATGCCGGATGAATCAGTGGTGATAAATGATGCAATTGCGAAGATGATGATGATGAAATCGTAGCTGTTCATTTTATTTATTTAGTTTGTTGTGATCAGGCTTATTGCAATTACAGACATTTGGGGAATCCGATTGATATTAATTTGTGGCGAATATTGTATAAATGCGTTGTGGTGGTTATCAACAGGAGGAGGATGACAGTTGTCTTCTGGTTATCTTGTGTCCACGTCCACATAAATTCGTTGCTCTTCAAATTTAATATTAATTAATTAATTAATATTATTACCTTCTTTACGAGATGGTAAGTAGCTAACCTTCTGCCTACTCTCGTTGATTACGACAATAAAGATAACAATTACGTCGGTTCAAAAATGAGAGTTTTATTTTGCATGCATTAATTTAGAGGGTTTTAAACTCTAGTGACGGTGTAATCGATGTCACGTGGTATTAGCGGAGAAGATTTCTCTGAGGCTACTGGGAGGGCCCGTGAACCAGGAGTTATGCCTCCCGGGAGAAACTCTCAAGGGGCTCCAAACCGAAGTCAGCCATAAGCCAACCTGTCTCTACCAGGTTATAATACTGAAGATTGTCGTCGTTTTAAAGAAAATAGCTAACCGGCTTCTTGTTAATATTAGAGCACTTGCATCTCAATTTTCTATCTTTGTCTATTTATTTTAACTAACCATTCTATATTCTAATCTATCTTTCTCACAAATATTTATTTTATTGTTTTTTTTATTTCATACACTCACATAATTATTTAGAATGATGAATAGTAACCTTTTATCTATTATTCTCTATTATATATTATAGAGTATGAAGAATGAGATATGGAAGCCCAAAAAATGAAAAACTAAATTTTCTTTCATAATTAGGGCAATATGTTTTTGTTTATGAATAAAACTACTATTAATCTTCATAATAACACGTAAAACAAAACATACATGTGCATTAAGTAGTTATCGTGATTCACAATATATTTTTGGTTATGAATAGAACCACTACTAGCATATATTATTACCATTTGATTTTTATTGATAACGATCATAGTTTAGCTTTTATATGTTTGGTTATCGATAAATGTATATATGAAAACAAGTATTTGAAAAAGAACCTTCAATGTAAACATATGAAATCTTGCATTTAAAAAAATCTGAAGGATGATACGACTCATGATTCTTAGATGGATTTATTTTTCAAAAATTATCGTTCTTTTATCATGTTTCTTTTGAAATTTTAGACCTAGTGATGACCAAGGGCTCTAATATCTACCCATACTATTAAAAAAACTATTTAAATTCAAATTTTAGTTTTTTTTGTTGCATATTTTAATCATGTAGTATATAAATAGTATTGTACAACATTTTATGGTTGGGTTGCAAATTTAAAGTACAATTATGCAGCATTTGACATTTCTTTTCATTCATAAAAGAAGTAAACAGTTAAAAAAAATCTTGCGTTGGTCGGGAGTCGAAACCAGGTCTATTGCTTGGAAGGCAATTATCCTAACCGTTGGATTACAAACGCTTGTTTGCAAGTTTATATTATTTTATTTTCTATTATCAGTATTTCTCCTAGAGCTTGATACATATCCTTAATATTGTATATAGATTTTTGCACGGGTTTTTATTCTATGGTCTAACTGAGTCATATGGGATTTTGGGTATGAAATCTGTACTGGCACGAGCAACAACAGCAACTATTCTGTTACATTTTATTGTTATAGTTCATGAATACGAGATATTGAAATCCTCTTCTTGTTTGAATGTGATAACGTGGTTTACTTGTTTTAGCTATTTTTTGATACTTTACATACCTTTATGAGGACATTCTAAATAGGGCTAAGCATGTTAACGAATTGTAAGTTTTAAAATTTGTAAAAGGTATGGAATTATGGATATCTCTGTGGATCGTGTATAGATCACTGCTAGATTGGAATATGTCAAGAATGTAAACGAAATCTTATTGCTTTCCACCAGAAAAGAAATACCAAATACATAATCACTTGTTCTTGTAATACATAAAGATCAACACTAAACAGAAAAGTGTGATTGCCAAATTAATTGAAAGAACAATAAATTATTAATTAACAAAGTTGTATATTTAGAAAATAGTGAGAGAGGGTTGTGTGTTGAGACGGCGTACAACAAAATTGATCCCTAGATATAATAGAAGACAGCCACCGACACTAGGAGTCTTCCTCTCCAAGCTAAGCCCATTAAAAAAAAACTACAGGCCACTAGAAAACAAGCAACCAAGCCCAAGAGTAGCATTCTCAAAGTCACGTTGGACACAAAAAAGAGACATAAGCATAAGAATATAAAAAGACTATAAAACTGAAGTTATAATATTATTTTAAACCCCCCCCCCTTTTAGTTTTATGTCCAAATATATTAAACAAACCCAAGTTTTTTAACATAATGAAATGCCGACTTACCCAGAGTCCTTTGGTAAACATGTCAGCCAATTGTTTGTCAGATCTTACAGGGACGGTCTTAATTATGCTAGATAATATTCTTTCTTGTAGGAAAGACAAGTCAACCTCAAAATGTTTTGTTCGATTGTGAAAAACAGGGTTAGCAGCTATAGATATATCTGCATTATTATCACAATGTAAGGATACAGGAAGATCAACATTGACCTTAACTCTTAATAAATTCTTGATCCAAACAATTTCTTCCGCACAAGCACACATGGCCCGGTATTCAGCTTCCGCGGATGACCGAGATACAGCTAGTTGCTTCTTGCTTTTCCAAGACACGAGTGACCCGCCAAGGAAAACACAAAAACCTGTTATAGACCGTCTGAGTATCTAGGCACTTAGCCCGGTCTAAATCAGAGTAACCAGAAATATTGAAAGATGCTCCTTTTTTGAATAGAACTCCCAAACCAGGAACTTTATTTAAGTATCTCAACAATCTTAAAGCAATTTGTAAATGTGCATTAGACGGTTTATGCATATATTGACTTAAAAACTGAACAACATAGCAAATATCAGGTCTTGTATGGGAAAGATATATTAATTTCCCAATTAGTTTTTGATACCCGATAATATTTGTTAAAAAAGACTTATCTTTATCACATATTCGTGATAGCATAGTTTTGTTCTATAGGAGTGTTAACTTGTTTGCATGCACTCATGCCATACTCAGCTAGCAACTCTATACAATAGTTTCTTTGAGACAAACAAATCCCCTGGTCTAACTTGACAACTTCAATTCCCAAAAAATATTTAAGTAGACCTAAGTCTTTAATCATAAAGTTCATTTTTAACATTTGTTTAACTTCATCAATAGCAGTATCATCTTTTTGTCACTAATATATCATCAACATAAACAAGTAAAATAACAATCACATATTTTTCAGACTTAATAAAAAAGGCATAGTCACACATAGACTGGGTAAATCCCATTTTTAATAAAGCAGAGACAAATTTAGCATTCCACATTCGTGGTGCTTGCTTTAAGCCATATAGAGGTTTTATAAGTTTACACTCACGAGTATCATTTTTTGAAAAATATCCATCATGTAGTTGCATATAAACATCATCATGCAGAAAAGCATTATTAACATCTAACTGAAACAAAAACCAATTACTTTCAGCAGCTAGGCTTGTTACACACCTAACAGTAATCATTTTAACAACCGGTGAGAATGTCTCATCAAAATCCAACTCCTTCTTTCTGGTTATAACCCTTAGCTACCAAGCAGGCCTTATATTGATCAATTTCCCCATTAGATTTATATTTTATTTTATAAACCTATTTACAACCTATAGCCTTTTTGTTACTAGGCAACTCAACAAGTTCCCAAGTGTTGTTAGTATAAAGAGCATTCATTTCATCATTCATGATATTAACCCAATTAGAAACTGCTGAGGCTTCATAGTAATTTATGGGCTCAAAAGACACAAATGAAAATTTATCAACAGATATACAATATTATCAGTGGCCACATTAGTCACTTTTGTATCAATATACCACATCATAGAGCCTTATAGTTAGACTACAACTCACAAAGCGCGTATAAAACATTATGGCTTATATTGTCGCCGTCTAACACGTTAGACAACCCTATATGTTGTTGGATTAATTTCTATTCCGGGTCACAAGTCGGTGAACCGGGCCTAAGAGGTTTTAACAAGTCGGTTAAAGTCTAAGGGGTATTATGAAACATTCTTCCATTTGCATGGTGGCCAAGTTGGGTTACTAGTATAAATACATGTACAAAGTTAGTGTTAGACACAACAACACAACAACAATCACCACCATCACTATCAAAGATATTGTAATCAGTGTCAGCTATATTTTCTGGTTATAATATAAGTCGGCTATTTCTATGTTGTTCGTTAATTATCGTTTATCATTCTTGAATTGGTATCAGAGACCGGTTCAAGAACGAGATAATTAACGGCCAACAAAGAAGGTGTTTCGATTGAAAAGGTTGGTTTGATCTCCCGAAGAAGTTGTTGCCGTGGTTGATCGAACAAGTTGGTTTAATCTTCCGAAGAAGTTGTTGTCATTGCCGATTGGATAGTTCGTTCAATTGTTGCTTTGTTCAAACAAGTTGGGTTTTGAGTAGCCATGGGTGACACGACTCCACCGCCGCCGCCAAAGGGGATAGAGAACGGGCCATCTCTGTTCAATGTCCAATGATAACTACAACGAACTACACCGTATGGGCTTTGAGGATGAAAGTAGTCCTAAGAGTTCACAAAGTTTGGGACACTATCAACTCGGGTGTTTCCGATGAAGACAAAAATGACATAGCTATGGCCTTGTTGTTTCAATCCATACCCGAAACCTTGATCATGCAAATTGGAGATCAAGAAACTGCTAAAGCCATGTGGGATTCGATTAAAACCCGACACTTAGGTGCCGAACGGGTTAGAGAAGCACACCTCCAAACCTTGTCAATGGAATTTGACAATATGAAAATGAACGAGTCGGATTCCATAGATAACTTTGCGGGCAAGTTATAGAGCATTGCCTCGAAATCTGACGTAGGTTGTCGCGGTCTACTAAAAAACAATTAATTAAATACTTAAATACCTATAACTAGTACGGGTAAGTAAGGTCGTCTCCACAGGGACTCAAGGAAAGTGTAAGTTTATTTAATTTATAACTAATTATTTAGTCTAATCGGACAGACGATGTCAAGATTTAATTAAAACTAATTATTACTTAAAAAGATTTGTAAACAATATTAATTAAAAGTATTCATTCTAGGTTTGGGTTATGTGTTCCATACGTTAATCACAGAATCTCTAGTCTTTGGTTTTATAATAATTGCTAGTCCTATGGTTTGATTTATGATGACAAACGATACCCTAACTGAATTGTTGACACAAATGAACCCGGACTCGACAATTGTCAAATCTATGTCTAGGACAAATAACTCAATGATAAGGTTTGATGATTTTAGTTCAATGACACAAGAGCTTAAACCCTAAATGTTGATGAACAACCAACAAACGTTACACAAATCAATAATCGCAAACTCAAGCTTTAATCAACCAAATACTATTTAAGCAAGACAAATCATATAAAATCAATCAAGCTATATTCAATAAGCATAAGAATCTGATCATAACAGTATTTCACACAAAACCTTAGCCTAGAACGAACACACACGACTAGCCGGACATCGACATAATCGTTAAAGTACTTATCTTGATGAACATATGATTGCAGGACAAACCGGAAACCTCGAGATAGATGAAAGTCACCCTAGAACACCTCTTCTGCCTCTGGACGTCGTAATATACCGAAAAGGGTCGAAAAATCATTTATATAGTGAAAAACCCTAATTTTTGCCGACATTGAGCATATTCGCGTATCGCGAAGTTGCATGTCCTGCATATTCGCGATACGTGAAGATGCAACTAACTTCAAATTCAGATTCGTCTCATTGAGAAACATGAAATTCATATATTATGGATTCCGTAACTCATTTTCTAGGCCGAGATATGCCCGTTTTACTAAAATACACTTTCCTGGTAACCCATCTTGTTCAGTTTTTACTTCGGCTTCAAGTTTCTCATTCAATCCTTTCCCGAATCTTTCTTAACCCTCCATATATGTTTCCCCATACTTCCATCTTCTCAAGGCTTGCCTAATCTTCATCTGGATGGTCCTGAATTAGCTCGTTTAAGCTCCTTAACTTCCAATGTCCTGAAAACACATAGCAATGATTGATGTACCAATGTTCATCCATTTATTAACCTAAATATAACTAATTAATATATGAAACAAACTAACTTTTACCCAACCATCAAAATCCGTGGCTCTCGGCGAAGTTATAGATGAAGCAAGGTTGGTAAAGAAGTTTCTCAAATGTCTCCCAAGATCGAAGTATATTCAGATGGTTACTTCGCTTGACCAAGTGTTGGATCTCAATAAAACGGGATTCGAAGATGTTGTAGGCCGATTCCGAGCCAATGAGGAGCGAATCCGAGAAGAAGAAATTCAAGGGGGCGACCAAGGTAAACTTTTATTTGGTAAATATGATTCATCAAGTCAAAGAAGTTTTGAATCTAATAGGGGACTAGGACGAGGACGTTGAGGTCGCGGTCGAGGCCGATTTAATGGCCAAGACCGAACCCCTAGTACCGAACAAGGGTCATCAAATCGGGGGAAAATAAAGGTGAAAAAATATCGGTCAAAGATTTTATGTTACCGATGTGACCAGTTTGGTCACTTTGCATCGGGTTACCCGGACCGAGTTCAAAAGGGTCAAGAAGCAAACAAAACCGAAGCCCGTGAAAATTTTGATGATGCGGCGTATATGCATCAAGTTGTGTTCTTAAATGAACAAAACCTAATACCAAAGAAATATGAGACCGAGCGGGTCGAAGATGATGTGTGGTATTTGGATAATGGGGCAAATAATCATATGACAGGAAACCGGTCATATTTTTTAGAATTAAACGAGAACATAAGCGGGAGGGTTAAGTTCGAAGATGCGTCATTTGTTCAAATCAAGGGAAAAGGCTCAATTCTTTTCCAAGGAAAATCGGGTGACCAAGGCTTGCTAAACGAGGTTTATTACATTCTAGAGTTAAAAAATAATATAATAAGTCTCGGTCAAACAACGGAGTCCGGATGCGACATTCGGATGAAGCATGATCTTCTGACCATGTACGATGAGAACGAGAGGTTACCTCATGAAGGTCACGAGATCAACAAACCGACTCCATAAAATACAAATGAAGATTGGAGCTCCCGTGTGTTTGCACTCAAAGATCCAAGATGATGCATGGCTTTGGCATGCAAGACTTGGGCACATCAATTTCGAGTTAATGAAATCGATGGCTAAGAAGGATCTTGTATGAGGTTTACATTATGTTGAACACGAAAATCAGTTGTGTGAATCGTGTTTGGTAGGTAAACAAACGAGGCGTTCGTTTCTGGTCACATCCTCGTTTAGAGCAGCCCAACCTTTGGAGTTAGTTCATGGTGATATGTGCGGTCCAATAACCCCATCCACTATCTCGGGAAATAGGTTTGTCTTTGTTATTATAGATGATTACTCACGATATATGTGGACGTTTTTATTGAAAGAAAAAGGTGAAGCATTTGAATGTTTTAGGAGGTTTAAAGCCCTAATTGAGACGGAGACGGGTTTTGTAACACCCCGGCTAAAGCGGAAACGCCTGAGTGTGACGTACAGATTGCTCAAACACACGTGACACTATTAGGTGACCATAATAACATTATTTCATCTAAATCTTCATGTAACACAAGTTTATCAAATAATACAAGTTGTAACAAATAAATAAACAAAAGATAAGTTTTCTTTGAATATCCTATAAGCATACTATGTGTCATCTAACTTTCATCCTCGTATCTCTACACCTGTAACATATGTATAAAATAAAGTCAGCTACGAACATAACTGGTGAGTTTCTCACAACCCCTTTTTAAACATTTTCATATTTTGGGGTGGCATATGTATCCTACAAAACTTCAAGTATTTATGATTTCGATTACAAACTACAATTCACTGTATGGACTTGTGTGTTACTTGATTACTTGCTCGAATTTACTTGCATTCAGGTCCATTTGTATACGCCTCCCTTTGCACTCAGGTCCATTTGTATCGAGTGGAAAAGGGCCTCATTATCCAAGTACGTTGGTTGTTACCAACTAGAAAGGACCTTACTTGCGCGATTACCCGAGTACGTTGGTTGGTACCAACTGGAAAGGACTTTACTTGCTCGTTTATCACTTGTCCATGAATTGTATGATTTTTTGGTATTATATCAAACTGTGGGAATCTCACCAGCTATGTTCGTAGCTGACTTTATTTTATACATACGTTACAGGTGTAGAGATACGATGATGAAAGTTAGAAGACACATAGTATGCTTATAGGATATTCAAAGAAAACTTATCTTTTGTTTATTTATTTGTTACAACTCGTATTATTTGATAAACTTGTGTTACATGAAGATTTAAATGAAATAACCGAACTTCTCGAACTATAATTGAAACAAAATGAAATCTAACTAACGGGATTGATAAAGTTAAAGAATAATTTAATTTAAGGGATTTACGTTATTTTAATATGTTTCATTCACATTTTATGGCCTTATATTATTATTACTATTATCTTTTTAGTTTAATGAAATTTTTAAATAGTAATGTTAAGGAACTAAAGTTGAAGGATTTAAGAACTAACGAATTATAAATCTATATTTAACGGTTTAATGAAATATAAGCTAACAAATTATGTTCGACGAACGAATTAAAATTAATAAATTAAAGTTGTCGAGTTAATGTTAGAGAATCGCAATAAAAACTAATTTTAATGATTTAACGGAAATAGTATTAGTTTAGCGCTAAATTTGAATATTGTAACATTTACGAAATTTATCGTATAATATTATCTCAACTAATAAATTATTATTAATATGAGAATTTAATTTTTTACGAAACACAAATTTTATCTTAAACAACTATTCTAGTGTTTATAAATGTTAACGAAAAGAATTATAAAGTCAACGAAATATAAATATAATATAATATTAACGGGGTTCACGAACTTAACGAATATGAAAATGTTGGGGTTTTTGGATGAAAATGATAACATTTATTTATAAAATAATTTTATTTGATTTTTAATAATTTTTAAATAAATTAATTTAATTAATACACTAAAGAGAGAGGTTTTAGAAAAAAAATGAACAAAATAATGGCTTGACACGGGTTCTCACCTGGGTCCTTCGAGCCACACTGAAATGTATTAACCACCAAGCCAGCTTGTTTATTTGATGTTTGAACATAAGCAGTTTTTATATAAACAAAAGATCAAGTTCATCTTCATGCTTCAAAACCCTAGCTTTCAATTCGTGTAATCCATTCACTGTTTATTCCAATTAGGTTCGGGGTTTGATTTTACAGATTTACACGATCAAAATACATATCTCAGTTACCTCGAATGGCGCAGGGAAGGTGGTGAATGACGGGTAGCCGGAGCTCGGACTTAGGTGATCAATTATGGGATTAAAGAGTGGATATTAGCTATGTTTGATGAATGGAATGGGTTTAGTCGATGCTTAAGGTTCTATATATACTTGTAATCGGAGCGTAGGCTTGTTTAATTGCGTTAATTGTTCATGGCCGGAAATCCGGCGCTGATTACGGATTCATTTGATGTTATTAGTTTGTTATAACTCAATTAATATGTTGATTGATGTTGATTATTGCCGTCTAAATTTGTTATGCTAATTTAACGGGTCAAGGAACGAGATTTTATAAGGCGGCCGGATGTTTTTGCGGTCGTCGGAATCTGCCCGGTCGGAAAAACGAGGGAGAGGGTGGGCTGGGGTTGGGTTTTATGTTATTTAATATATTTTAAATCATATTTACACTTCTGGCCCCTCATCTTTCATATTCTATTAAAACCAATGTTAAATTATAATTGCAATACGAATCTTAAACTTTTGGAATAATATAAATGAAATAGAATTATAATACTTGAGTATCTTTCAAATTATACCCGTATGGCTTGTGAATTGTTTAAACATAAAAGCCTTAAAATCCCGAGGTTTCGTAACTGATAAAAAAAATGAACGAACAATGAATGTCAAACATCGGGAATATTTTATTAATGCTAAAATAATAAAAATACATGGAAACAACAAACCGGGTCGGTTTAACGAATACAAATGCAAATTTAAAACATTAACGAATGTCACATGAAACGAAACTTAAGAACATTATAATACATATATATATATACTCATAAACAAAAACCGAAAATTTAAAATGGGTCGGGTTTTCGGGTTTGAAAAGTAACGAATGTTACAGGTTTACCATTGAAAACTCTCCGAACCGATAGGGGAGGAGAATTCACTTTACGTGATTTCAATCGGTTATGCGATGAAAGTGGAATTATTCGGCATTTAACCGCCCCGTACACGCCACAACAAAATGGCGTGGTAGAAAGGCGAAACCGAACTTTAATGGGGATGGTGCGGAGTATTCTAAAGGAGATGCATGTACCGAATTATATGTGGGGAGAAGCGGTCCGACATTCAATCTTTTTAATCAATCGGGTCCCAACCCGGGCCTTGGTTGATCAAACTCCATATGAACGGTTCAAGAAAAAAGAAACTGATTATTGAGCGCGTTCGAGTATTTGGGTGCGTGGCGTATGTTAAGGTTGATAGTGTACACCTAAAGAAACTTGATGACAGGTCGAGACAACTTGTTTATCTCGGGTCATTGACGGGTTCAAAAGCTTACAGTCTTTACGACCCGAACACCCGAAAAATTGTTGTTAGCAGGGACGTTGTGTTTTATGAAAATAAAGGGTGGAACTGGGTAAAGAAAGTCGAGACGAATAACTATGAGCCGGGTATGTTTACTATGGTTTGGGGGATGCGGTTGACAATGGAATTTGTCAAATCGAACCCATTTTTGAAGACACGTCTGGAAGCAACCTGAATAGCCCAAGCTCCGAAACTCCATCATCGGTTCAACCCAAGCCAAGTGGTTCCATTGAGCCGATTCAAAACGAGCCTGCTTCCTCAGCCCACTCGCAAGTTCAGCCGACGAGTAATGGGTCGCAAGTCCATTCGGTTGAAAGCGAGGCCCAAACGGGTCTAAGGCGTTCAACCCGAGTTTTGGTTTTACCAAGAAGGTTGCAAGAAGATTACGTGCTATAGGTTAGTTCTGATTATGAGCAATTACTCTTAGCAACAAGTGGTGAACCGAGTAGCTACTTTGAGGCTAAGTCGAACCAAGAACGGGTTCGTGCCATGAATGCCGAGATCGATTCGATAAATAAAAACGAGACGTGGAAGTTAGTTGAACTTCCAAGGGGTGTTAAATGTATCGGGTTGAAATGGGTATTCAAAATTAAAAGAAATGCGGATGGAACGATAAACAAGTACAAAGCTCGGTTGGTTGCAGAGGGTTACGTGCAACAACCCGGGATCGACTTTGATGATGTTTTCGCTCCGGTAGCCTGAATTTAGACTGTTCGGCTACTAATCGCATTAGACGCATCTAACGGGTGGGAAATCCACTATCTTGATGTGAAAACGGCTTTTCTGCATCCTATGAGACATGAAGTTTCAAAAATGTTCCAAGGAACAATCGGTTTACCGAAAGACGGATGGGAAACATTTTTTGATCGTAGTCGCGTATGTGGATGACTTATTTGTGACAGGTATAAGCTCGAGTATAATTTCCGATTTCAAGAAGGGTATGGCGACCAAGTTTGAGATTTCGGATCTTGGGAAGTTAACCTACTATCTCGAAATCGAAGTATTTCAACGAGAGGACGGGATAGTGGTTACACAAGAAGGATATGTCAAACGAATTCTGAAGGAGACCGGTATGCAAAACTGTAATCCGTCTTAAGTCCTAATGGATCATGGTGTGAAACACTCGAAAGCCGAGATCGAAGTCGAACTCGATGCAACCGAGTATCGAAAGGTGGTAGGTTGCTTACAGTATTTATTACACACTCGTCCGGATATGGTGTACTCTGTGGGTATTGTTAGTCGATACATGCAAAGCCCACGAGAATCTCATGGTATGGCAATACGACACCTATTGAGATATTTGAAGAAAACGACGAGTTACGGGATCAAGTATAGGAAGAACGGGTCCAAACAACTTGTCGGTTATAATGATAGTAGTCACAACATAGATGAGGATGATGGTAGAAGTACCACTGGCCACGTGTTTTATTACAAGCAATCTCCAATTACATGGTGCTCACAAAAGCAAGCGACGGTTGCACTCTCATCATGTGAAGCCGAGTACATGGCGGCGTCAGCAGCCGCATGTCAAGCAGTATGGCCCCGTGAGTTGTTGAGTGAGTTGACTGGAGAAGCATTGCAAAAAGTTGTGTTGAAAGTTGATAACACGTCCGCAATAGCCCTTGTGAAAAATCCAGTTTTTCACAATCGAACAAAGCATATAAAATCTCGTTTTCATTTCATCCGAGATTGCTACAACGACGGCGAGGTTGATGTTGAGCACATTAGCGAGAAAGAGCAACTTGCCGATATCCTCACTAAAGCACTCGCAAGAATCAAGTTCACGGAGATGTGCGGGTTACTTGGAGTTGAAGACCTTTCTAATCCGAATAAGAAATTAGGGGGGTGAATGTTGGATTAATTTCTATTCCGTGTCACAAGTCGTTGAACCGGGCCTAAGAGGTTTTAACAAATCGGTTAAAGTCTAAGGGGTATTATGAAACATTCTTCCATTTGCTTGGTGGCAAAGTTGAGTTACCAGTATAAATACATGTACAAAATTAGTGTTAGACACAACAACACAACAACAATCACCACCATCACTATCAAAGATATTGTAATCAGTTTTTTAAGCTATATTTTCTGGTTATAATATAAGTCGGTTATAATATAAGTCGGTTATTTCTATGTTGTTCGTTAATTATCGTTTATCATTCTTGATATATATGATCATTTTCTTCAAGTCATACGGCCTTTATGTCATGTAAGATACTCTCAATAGTGTTCATACACATTTTTCACTTCTTTTACATCATATTCACGTAATATATTAATACAAAACCTAATCGGTGTTATTGCATATAAACATAGCTAATCTATTTAGGTCTTTATATATTTATATTTATAGATATTTGATATTCCTACAAAACCTTTTTAATTTGAAATACTATTTACATAGCATGCTCCACCACTTTATTTGCAACCTCATCTAATACAAACCAAGTTTAGGATAGTTGAGTTCCATAGCTCCGGTCAACATTGTTCACCCCTTAGCACATTGCTCTATTCTTGCAAATAACACCAGTTCGGTTCGGTTCTGAAAACATTAGCTTTGGCTTCATAGCTCAATATTTACTCTATCCGACATCTTTAATATATCAGAATAGATCCGATCACCTAGTGCAGATTCCCCTGCAGCCACCCTCAAAACGTCCTCAATCAACGCAACGTTACCCATAATATCAACGTGGCCCCCGCTTTCTAAACCCCTGCCTTGTAGCAAACTCGGTGTTTTGTGTTGATATTCACGTACATAAGTAGCGGTACCCGATGGATTAAACCTCGTTTTACCTCTCCACCCTCTCACGCACATAAAACCCGCACTTATTACGGGTATACTTTCATCACCATCCGCATAGTAAATCCCGCCACGTAAGCATTGTCCCTTCGCTGAGCTGTCAATCCTGAATGGAATACTGTTACATCTCTCTGATGGCGACAGCTTATAAACGTACGATCTTTCTGTCGGGATCCCCACCCCGTATAAACTGTAAATCTCCATATCCGGAGCATCTGGCAACCTATGTAAAGTACATTTTGACTTTTAAGTCAAATTTGGTCAAACTATATGCATATGAACAAACAATGGGTTGGGCTGTACTTACATGGTCTCTAATGGATTGGACCAGTATTTGTAATGTGCATACTTCGGGTCATCAAGATCCTTTGCTATGCCAAAGGAAAACTGGGCCTCGCCTCGTTGCATCGTCTTTGGAGCTACAAATCGCAAAAGATCGATAAACGTCTCGGTAGTGTAAGCTTTGTTATCTGCTAATTTCTGAATGTTATTCCAGTTCATTTCACCATACTCGGTCCAAACCTCCCGGCAAGTCACACTCTTTATCGCCTGCATAACTTCCTGTAAACGACACGTATGTTTAGTCGTTGCTCTAAACATGAATCTTTTGGAATGTAAAAAAGTGTTCTACCATTGGAGAATTTTTATGAAGCTTTGAAGAATTCTGCTCGGAAGCGGTTTTCCCAAACGAGATCATTCTTCCATATTTTGTTCGGTGCTTGCTCGAATTCGATTGAAAATAACTTTTCCTTTCAAAATGACACTCGTGACCGTCATCTGGTGATGAATCTAGATCGCCCCAAACGGCCTCACCGCCTTTAGGAAGCAAAGAAATAACAGAATCCCACGTCCGAGACATGCGCATAATGTGTTCCATGGTTTTAAGCCCGAGAATCTCGGAATCTAAAAGGCCAGGATCCAAGGCCCTGATGGAAGCAATTTCTCTGCCTTCAGCAGAGAACACGGTGCTAACAGCCTTTGGAATACCAAGAAATGCGGGCCCGATGTTCATGATTGACTTGATGTATTTGGCACACCACCCTGGACCGCCACCGCCCCCCATCGGGGGCGGGGCTTCCACCCATTTAAGGAAGTGTATAAAGTAGTTAACGCCCATCGAATGT
>NW_027497979.1:0-105887 GCF_021521415.1 Bidens hawaiensis | reverse complement strand
AGGGGGGAATTCGAGCCAATCTAGAGAAAGTGGAAGCACTGATCCAAATGAAGTCTCCAAGAGCCTCAAAGAACTACAAAGGCTCAATGGAAGACTTGTGGCCCTAAATAGATTTCTATCCAAAATAGCAGAAAGGACCCTACCCTTTATGGCTGTCCTGTGAAGAAGTACAAAGAAGAGCAAGTTCTGCTGGGATAGGGAAGCAGAAGAAGCCTTTCAAGAACTAAAGAAACACCTATGCAATCTCCCTACGATTGCAACCCCTCAGCCGGGTGATGCTAGAATGTCGCTATCTAGTCAAAAACAATTAAATCAAGGTCCTAATCACCTAAGAAAGCTAGGGTAAGTAGGGTGTCGAACCATGAGGAGTATGTGGTCAGTGTAAAGTGTAAACGATTCCTAACATTATGAAGTAATTCAATTAAAGTGCTAATCACACTAGCAAACGATTTGAATTTTATAATAAACGAACAATTACTTAAGTATTCAGTCAATTAACAAAGCAAATCACACCCGTGAATCCAAGTAAATAAACTAACAGCAAACTCATGCACATAACAGATAAACTATCCTGTGTCAACTACAGACCGACTAATCGGTTAAACCTTAGGCATCCACGCTCGCTAACACACGGCACTGATTATCAAACGGTCCCTGCCAATGTGACTCAACTAAGGGCAAACGTATGCTTTCTCACAATTAACAGGTCAAAACAATCCTATAAGCAATTATCATAGCAACTGGCACACTAATCGTTCTGATCGAAATAAACCTAAACTAACGTTGTGCACAATAATACTAGACATCAATACTTATAGATTAACATCAAGATAATTACAATCAATCGTTCTAGTACATGATAAAATACCTGAAAGATTACAAACTATACATCTCGGGTATAACTCGAAGGATCTAGCCGCGTTTCGGCATCTCTCGGGCTTCGGTTATAATGTTATGGAACATATATGAGGTCTTGAGATGATTGGAAGTGATGGTTCTCCTTTTTGTTGCTCTGAAAATCGCCTGGAAAGTGAATTCTCCCATCTAGGGTCGTCAAGATGTAATATAAAACAAAACCCTAACTTTCACGATTTTGGGGACCATCGCGTAGCGCGATGGTCTCCTCTCCTGGTCCATAGCGCTACGTGATTGACCAAAGTCAACGCAGAACATAATGAAGGGCATCGCATAGCGCGATGCCCTGTCTTCCATACCCATCGCGCTACGCGATGTGTCACTTCACTCAGCAAGTCCATATTAATGTCTCGGTTTGCGTGCTGGACATCCCGGGTCTTCATTCCATGCTCCTACAGGCCCAAATTAAGCGCGTTAAGTACCTGTGACCTGAAACACAATAAACATGTATGAAGTACCAAAGTTCCTAAACTAAACGATTAAAACGACTAAGTTAGCAAACTAAAATATGTACAAATAGACCGAACATCACATCCCCACACTTATCTTTTGCTTGCCCTCAAGGAAAACTCTAAAGTAAACATTAACCGCCATCATAGGTCAACCAATTATCACCATTAATACTAGCATGGTTTAAGGTCATACCCAGTTTCCCAGACTGACACTTTCTAGATTGACAACCCAAAAATCAAGTTAATGTTACAATAAAACTATAGAATCGCCTAGACAAGTGTACTTTGTTTTTGGTTAGGGCATACATGTTCACGCCCCTCACACTATCAACACTCCACTCGGTTAAATATCTGGACTGACAAAAGATGTGCCAGTATATGTCTCTGCCCTCAAAATACATAATTTGAGTTACAACTTAATATGCTTGCAGGTCAGTCTTATCTCCACCCATTAACCACCGGTTGCATAAAGACTCGGACTAAGGTTTTGCTGAGGCTTAGGTTCGGGTGCTGATTAGGCATATTTAGTGACTCAGGTGGATGAAACCCAGTTAAACAAACAAATATACAGACTCACGAATACAAACGAACTCGATACAAAATCAACTGCTATTTACATACTCAACTGCTAATAACAACTGAAATACTAAACTGATAACTTCTTTTTGTCTTTTTGCTGATTTTTCGATTATTATTATTTTTTTTAGACATCAATAACTGAATTAACTGATAATTACAACTCAGACTTTGACAACTTTACAACTTGTTGACTAAGTACAACTCGATATATATACACTCGATAACGAACTGGATTTCATCACACGGGTAAAAATAAAATTAAGGCCAAGGCTGAATGTTGTGTAATGTTCAGTTTAACAAACGAAAAAGGAATATGATCCAAATGGGCTCCTAGGGGATAATGTCGGGTAAGGAATTTATTTAGTGAAGAAAATATGTACGGAACGGGTTTTCTAAAGTCCTAATCTCCATATAGGTGGTGGTATTAAGATCTCGAAAAGCATGTGACAAGCAAGTTCTAATTCTGTAAAACATACCGGTTCCCTCAATAAATGACAAGACATGTTTTATATCTATTATATAATATGTGTATTAAGTATAGGGGATAATCTCACAATATGTCTGGAAATATGGGCTGCCGATATGAAACATGTATACCCGTCCCATTGACTCGTTATCCCGGCCTAAACGATTCCATTTTCCAACTTCTCATTTTAAAAACATTTGTCGGGAAAACTATCGAGAAGCTGAAAAACCAACAATGACCAAAAAACCTCTAACTTGGCATTAATTGCAATAAGTGACAGTTAATAACTTAAGTTTCTGAATACTGTTCGAGGTTTTATCGGGCTAAAAATTTCAATTTTCCCCCATCCCCACAATTGAGGTTAACATTGTCCTCAATGTTAAAATAATAAAACAATTAATAAACATTTAGGGACGGGGTTGAACTGACAGTTTAACTACTTAAAAACTCGGGGAACAAATGTGATGGGTTTACGCAAATTATACAATTACATTTCTAACAACTAAAATAAAAATAACAAAATAGTTTATGAAACTGAAATCACCTGATAATAAAGACAATGCAATGCTAAACTCGGCCCACAACTCTCAACACACTCGTGACACACGTCTCCATCACTGATCAATTCTGTCTAACCAAATCTGCACAAATCTCGAGACATGTATAAGCAACCACTCACAAGTATAAGACTTAGGTCTTTCGAGAGTTAATATTATTATTATTATATTATAAAAATCATTACCGAGCTGAGTTAGTCAATTTCATAAAAACATTTTGTTAATTAATTAAAAATAATAAAAGACCTAACTCACTTTCGTAGGAATCACGGTTGCATTTAGCGTATGCAACAAGCCCTTTAAACCCCCCGGTAGCCCGGGTGGACGAGTGAGGTCTCGTGAGGGTTTATAGTGAACACACCCACAAAGTTCCAAAAACAACACAAACATATAGACAAATATACAAATCAAATGCAGCAGACAAACATCACAAGATATATAGGGGAGAGAGAAAGGAAGATGGTGAAGCGGTGGTGGAATATATAAATACATATTATATTATTATATTTTATTTATTATTAGTATTATTATTTATTTATTTATTATTATTTTTTAATTTTTTTTTGATGATCCACGACCCATCGCGTAGCGCGATGGGTCCAGCAAGCATGGGTCGCGCTACGTGACCCAAATAGATCAGATTAGGGTTTGACCACCATCGCGTAGCGCGATGGTGGCTGGTCTGGCGTCGTCGCGCTATGCGATGACGTCAGATGTCTAGGATGCCAAGTTAACCATCGCGTAGCACGATGGTTAACCTTCCAGGGCCATCGCGTAGCGCGATTGTCCCCAGAGAACAGAAAGTTTTTCCAATTTTTGGTTCGGGCATTTTCTGATCCGGTCACTTTTCGACATCCTAACAACACCCTGAACACGTTCTCAAAGTTGGAATTTTCAATACCTACCTGGAACGCCGTAAATTTGACCAAAAACTTACCGAACCTCCATGATGCACACCTCACCAAAATCCACCCCACTCTTGGACTTTGCTGCACAAAACTCAAGACCAAAAGTCAAAAAACGACTCAACAAATAGAAAATAAAATGGAACACACTTACAAACCCCGGGTTGCCTCCCGGTCAGCATTGAATTGCGTGTCTATAGCTCGATAATGCCTCGAGTGCTTCAAGTAGTTTCATAAACCGGTGAGGTCACCATAGAAGTCACCAATTTCTTTCCTCTCCTTCCTTTCCTTACTGTAGGTTTCTCTCCGTTTTTCATCTTAACGCCTCTCTCATTCCAACCTTTCTTCTCACTGCTATCTTTCAGCTCGTTCCTGTCAGTTACAAAACATCCCTCTCTTGTATGATTTGTGCATGCAACGATTCCGACGAAACCCGGTATACCCTAACCGGTAGACAATAGTTAAGTTATATTTAATGTCGGGAACATGAATTACCATAGTAATTATACGTGAATATATAAGTCACCGTATTGAATATGCGATCAATCGATCGATAGTTATTGAAACCCGAACGAATCGGGGGTTCAATTATAGACGAGATATATGATATTTAGTGATGTTACGAAGTATTAAAGCTTCGGGATAAGTGGATTAAAGCACAGAAAAAGGATTTCGATTTAATAGTACGTCGGTACGTTAAACGAAACCTTTAATACCAAACCGAGCAAGAGATGATCGATCAAGCCGAAAAAGATGCGCGATAATTAATGATATGATGTTTTAAGTTAATAAAAGTCATGGTTTAAGTTTTTAAAGTTTTTAAATCGGTTTTATATAAATTTCATTTTTAAGCCGAAAAACGACCGTTTTAGCTTCGTTTTAAGCCGAATTAGACATTTAACCGAAAAACGAACTGAACCAGATTATCCAAAACATTATCCGGATTACGGGAATCCAAACATGTGGCCTAGAATGGAGAGGTGGGTCCCACCCCACCCCCCATGAGTTCCGATCGGCTCCCATAAGCCTCATTCCCTTATTATTTTCTTTTTTCTAGACAAACACTCAACAATCCATTAATTCTCTCAACTCCATGGGCTAAAAACCGAGATATTTAGCAAGAGAATCAAGGTAATAATCGAGTTAATCACGTTTCCATCTTCGTTTCTTGATTTGGTTTGCAAGAAAATGAGGTTTCAAAGATGAAAACCGATTCTTGCGTGATCAAGTGATGTATACGGGTTATACAAGGGATCTTGGTCCAAGAAATGAGTTAAACGAATCAAAAACGAATTTTTACGGTTAAATCTTTGTTTTTGGAATCATAACCGAAACCATGAAAGAAATGGCTTGATCGTGAGTGTAACATGCTTGGTATTGTGGTATGTTGTTTGTAGGCTCTGTATTTACTGGTAGATAAGGCGGAAAGACGAGTTTGTAGCTCGTAGTGGCGGAAAACGAAAGGTATATTCGGTTATGTTCGGTTTTGGGAAATTTGGACAGATTGTTGATGCTTTAGAGTTAGGTCATGAAATTTTACAGAGGTGTTAAACACATGAAAATATGAGTTCTGTGAATATTTGGTAATTTTTGGATAAAGGATGAATATTTGGTGAATTTAATGCTCGGTTTTGGCTAAAAATGGTGAAAAATAGTTAAATATTATGAAAAATTCTGGAAAATTACAGATAAGCTTTTTATATCATGTATAAGTCACACACAAGATTTGAGGTCAGTTGGAGAAGTCTAAGTAGGCTTTTCGGTTAAACGAGTTCTAGGGTTTTCTAGCTCGGTTTTAGTGAAAATGGCATGTAAAAGAAGATTTTGGTTCTGGAAAAATTACAGGGGACTATTTGGATGGCAGGGGACATCCAGGAAAAATTTGGGATTTTTCTAAGATCGTTTGGTATTTACGACATATTTAGTGTTTAAATGGTGTTTAAAAATAGATAAATAAATTTTAAATATAAGAATTAATTCTGGAAATATTTTTATAAAATTCCCCACTGTTAAAAAGTGATTTGTAGAAAATTTCAAGATCCGAGAGTAAACGGATAATTATTTGTGCTAATTATCAAACTTTTAAAGTTAAAACGCGTAAACCGGTGAAGTTCGCTTAAGCGAGCTGACTGGTGTATAAAAACCCTAAAAATGAACTATTTTCATATAAATGAGTTAAACAGGTAAAAATAAATCATCCGAAAATAATTCGGATGATTTGAGTAATTTTAACCTATTTTAACAGTTTCCGGTACGCCAAAGACGGAAACGGGTCCCGCGGCCAATCGGGACGTCTAAACCGAGCTATAATTTCACATCTTTAATTAAATTTCAGTCATCCACTATTTTCGGGTCGTGTGTGACCAAACTCATTTTTGAAACATAAAAACGGATAACCGTGCTAGGCACGCAAAACGAGAAAAACGACTAATAGTAGTTGTGACCATGGAACTCTAAACGACTTCACAATCTGAGTCCGGAGAAGTGTTTCTGGGTTAACCTTTCCCCCAGAACGGGTACAGTGCTGGGTTAACAGTGTCCCCAGATGTACCAGTTGATACGGTTAAAAGATTATATAAACAATAAGTGTATAATAATGATCTTAGGGATCATATTACAGATTGGACGCGTTAATTGATAATGATTGTTGTTACCTGCTTGCAAGTGCTAAGGTGAGTTTCACGAGCCCCTTTTTCTGAATTGTTTTCAAATATTTTCCCGGGGCGGAAAGCATGTTACTATTGAAATGTTTAAATACATACTGAACGCATGGATTTGCGTGTATTTATAAATATTTGATTGTACGGGAATCGTACGGAATGGGTACAGGACTGGGTTAACAGTGTCCCCAGATGTCTTTGGAAGTGTTTCCGGGTTAACATTGCCCCCGGAGTGAGTACAATACTGGGTTAACAGTGTCCCCAGGGGTCCCTAGAAGTGTTTCCCGGGTTAACATTGCCCCCGGAGTGAGTACAGTACTGGGTTAACAGTGTCCCCAGATAGTATTATATTATGATATGGATTTATCATGGTTTACTAAAATTGTGAAACTCACCAACTATTCGTAGTTGACCCGTTTTCTCACATGCTTTTTCAGGTACAATTAAGATGAAGTGATTGCTTACGTGCTAAGTGCTTGATGTGTGTAAGATTTGCGTGCAGGATGTTAGGATACATTATAACAAATAGAATTGTGTATCGTATTGTATGATGCGTGTATCACCTAGACGGTAATGAAATACAAGATAATGTAATTTGAAGTATATTAATGCATTTAGTTTTCTTTATAAACAATGTGGTTGATATCAGAGGTGTCTGTCGCATCCCGTTTACGTTTTCGCTGCGGTTGCGGGGTGTTACAGAACTTGGTATCAGAGCCATTGGTTATAAAAGAATTAGAATGTCTTTAAAAGATACCTAAAATATAACCAGTAGCTCAAGTATTATAGGATCTGAATATCAACTAATAATATATAGTGACGAGAGCTGGATGAACTTGGATGGACAAGTGAGTTATTATGGTCCGGAACATAATAACAGACTTGTCCGCACGAGGGAATTCAGGGGAAGTCACGGGGTACGTTAATAGGTAAAAATGGCAACATATGTGTAAAGTATATAATATTATTTATACGTGCTAATGTGTATATATATATATGTACATATCTTGTGGGTACATGTATTGAGAAATGGGACCCGGATAAGGAACCGGGGAAGGAAATAATAAAAAGTACCGAGGATGCTGAAATTTCTAGAGCATCGGTTGATGATAAGTCTGACTTATTGGGCCATAGTTATGATAGTACCAAGTTAGATCTCCCGTTTGACATTAACCTGAAATATCTAGTAACCATCCCTCCCAACTGAAATTGATAAATCACCTACCCTACCAATACCGGTACCGTATATTCTAATAACCCCAGATGTTCACCTGAACAGTCGACCCTCACGTATGGACGGACCTATACCTGAACCCATCCTTGTTCCATTAAAATAAAAATAAAATAATAATAATAAAATGGATAATAAATGAGCTGATAAAAATAATATATAGAAATATATATATATGTATTGCTCACTCTCCAACATATGAGACATACCACCTCCAGATCGAGAATTACTGATTTTAGCAAACCTAGAACGCCTGAGGACATTGGCTGAGCAAGTGATAGAGTTTCCCATAATAGTAATTAATAATATTTGAAGGCAACCCATGTAGCGCGATTACCTTGAACCTTGCAACTCCCTATGTTAACTTTACATCCGTTAGATGCCTATACCCATGTATACTCGAATAGAATGATTACCCATACACAAAGAAGTGTTGGAATCATTATAGCATAGTTGGTTGTTCGTTCGTAGGTGGTATACTGTGTATGCCGGATATACGAATAAACACGGATATTATAACTCCGTGGTAGGTAATCGTTTGGTGCTCACGGTGAGCATGTATCGGTTATGATGACATGCAGAAGGATATTGAAATCATGAATATTAAACATTGATTTTTGTTGAGAAAGATCTATATGTCAGATGGTGACAAGGGTTATGAACCACATTTAGACGTTAACCGACGTCAGGTTAAGTCCATATGTTATTATATTTGTGGGACATATATACTAGATGCCGGTATGTGTAATACATATGATAATATTTGGTGTGTATGTGTATCTGTTGTTATGATTGGGCTGGTAACGAGTTATATGGTGAGATTAGTATTGATTACTGCGTACGGGATGAGTACGGCAGATTGACATAAAAAGAGTAACTCCAATGATGGAGATTGATGTAACACCCCGACCAAAGGCGGATTATACATCGGGGCGCCACATATTGTTTCATTACTCGTGACACTATTGGGTGTCAATATTTAATAAATACATTCATTCGCGCACGCGCAAGGTAAACATAAGATAACATAAATCACATAAATCAATATATTATAACTCAAAATATTCAATAACAATAACTTGTCTTGATACATTTTAATCTAGGTCCAAAAGTAAAAACGTCCTACGTGTCCACAAGCTCCAAATGTAGCTACAGCAAACCTGAACATGTGTTAAAATAAACGTCAAACACTTGCGTGTTGGTGAGAAATCAAGTTTAATAGTTAATACATAGATAACAATAAATCTGCGCGCAACATGTGTATGTCTGGTTTTCAACAGGGGTGTAATCTGATCGGGACCAACTCTAAGATTCATAGACTGCCAGTGCTCACAATTGAGCTCACAAACAAGACAAACTGTGCATGTGTAAACAAAAGAGAAAATCATAAACGATAGTTCTCCCGTGTTCATCTAATGGTACCATGAGAACTGCGGAATAGACCGACAAGACGGTTAATGATCCACACATACAAATAAACAGCCAAGTCTACGTCCTCAACACATGGGATACTGCGCGACTAAAGTTCATAAACAAGTTTAAGACTCTAAGTTTGTATGAACACATGAACATCCCAAAACATTAAAAATAAAAAGGGATTAGGTACGAGATTACTCACTTGATAAACGATGCGGTGTAAGATAAAGCAAGAACCAACTTTAAACAAGCACAAGTTAACCTATAAATAAGATTATTGTTTTAATGATTTGTTTTAAGTCTTGATTATAAGTTAGCATAATTAATAAGTAAATTATTATATTTAATATATATTACCGGAAAAGCAGGGCAGAACAGGGAGGAAGACGGAGGCAGAGAGGAAGACGGCAGAGAGGGCAAGGAGCAAGAGAGAACAAGAGAGATTAAGTGTTTTGTGTGTGTAGTGTTAGGAAAATAACATTATTATTTATAGAGAAACCCTAGGGAACACAATCCCTAGAAAAGGGGAAAAGATCTCCAAAAAGTAAAAGATTCCAAAAGCAAAAGATATCAAAAGATATGGCAGCTGCAGGGGACAAAGGAAAAGCTGACAGGTAACAGTAACAGGCATGGGCGGGTCAGATAAGGTACTGGTCAAGCATGGAAAAAGCAGATCTCCAAAGATAATGTCAGTCACTTTTTCTGCCAACCAATGGGGTTGGTGCGCATGCTGCGCCGAAAGTAACTTTTCAGACATAAAGCAGATTAGGTCAACGGCTCAAAAGATAAGATATCACAAAAGCAAACGGCTGGACAAAACAGAAGAAAAGACTCAAAGGGTTAGCGCGAGAAGGCTGGAGCGCGAAGGCAGACACAGAAAGTCAAGAGAGCGCGAGCGCGAAGGCAGACAGAACCAACCTTTGCGCCCCGCGGAAAGAACTATATTTCTAAGCGCGCCGCGGGAAGAACTTCAATTCTAAGCGCGTCGCGAGAAGAACTATATTCCTTAGCGCGCCGCGGGAAGAACAATATCCATAGCGCGCCGCGGAAAGAACTAAAATCCTTAGCGATCTGCGGGGACAGTTCGTCTCGCGTATCGCAGTAACAGGTGGTCTTCACGCAGGCTTCCTTGTAAGGAGTCTGGCGCGTGGAGCTGCGCAGACAACCTTAGGCGGGAAGGAACAAAGGACAGCAAAGAGTTGGAAGAAAAGAGGGAAACAAGGCGTAAGGGCGGGACGGCGACAAGAGGGAAAAGAAGGCGGAAAGAGAGAAGGAGAGGGACGGGACGGCGGAAAGAAAGAGAGAGAAGGAGGCGGGAAGGAAAATATATTATTATTATTAAAAGTAAAATATGAGTATAAATATTAAATCATAAAAGAAAGAGATCGGGTCAGGGAAACGGGTACCTGGGTCGGGTCGGATCGGGTCAGATGTTACAGTCTCCCCTACTTTAAGAAATTTTGTCCCGAAATTTATCTCGAATTAGGTGGCGCAGAGAACAGGTGCGGGTACTTGATCTTCATTTGATCTTCCCTTTCCCATGTAAACTCGGCTCCGCGCCTGGACTCCCAGCGAACTTTCACGATAGGGATGCGACTGCGCTTGGTTTGCTTAACCTCGCGATCCAAAATCTCAACAGGCTTCTCAACGAAATGCATAGATTCATCAACTTGGACTTCATCAAGTGGAATGTGAAGGTTCTTGTCAGCTAAACACTTCTTGAGATTGGATACATGGAACGTTGGATGCACATTACTGAGCGCGGGCGGCAGGTCAAGTCTGTAGGCAACTTTTCCTACACGCGCGAGAATCTTAAATGGTCCAACATATCGAGGAGCAAGCTTACCTTTCTTCCCAAAGCGGACAACACCCTTCCAGGGCGACACCTTGAGGAGAACAAGATCACCAACTTGAAATTCGAGAGGCTTCCGCCTACGATCTGCGTAACTCTTCTGTCGGCTTCTGGCAGTCAGCAGATGATCACGGATCTTGGCGATTTTATCGGTTGTCTCTTGAACAAGTTCGGGTCCTGTGATTTGAGTTTCACCCACTTCGCTCCAACAGATCGGGGAGCGGCACTTACGACCGTAAAGTGCTTCAAATGGGGCCATACCGATACTGGAATGATAGCTGTTATTATAAGAGAACTCGATCAAAGGCAGGTGTGAATCCCAATTACCTCCAAAATCAAGAACACAAGATCGGAGCATATCCTCAAGAGTTTGAATAGTTCGCTCAGACTGACCGTCAGTCTGAGGATGATATGCCGTACTCATGTCCAAGCGAGTTCCTAGCGCAGATTGGAGAGATTTCCAAAAGCGAGATATAAAACGGCCATCGCGATCGGATATGATGCTCAAAGGAGTACCATGGCGGCAGACAATTTCCTTGACATAAAGCTGCGCGAGTTGCTCAACACGGTAGTTTTCACGAATGGGCAGGAAGTGAGCAGACTTAGTCAAACGATCCACTATTACCCAATGCTATCATATTTGCTTGCTGTCAAAGGTAACTTGGTAATAAAGTCCATCGCTACACATTCCCATTTCCACGTAGGAATTTCTGGTTGTTCGAGCAAACCAGATGGGCGTTGGTGTTCAGCTTTTACCTTAGAACAAGTCAGGCATTTAGCTACGAACACAGCAATGTCCTTTTTCATACCGGGCCACCAATAAGTAATGCGCAAATCCTTGTACATCTTATCAGCGCCGGGATGAATAGAATACCGAGATTTATGCGCTTCACTCAGGATATCAGCGCGAAGATTCTCATCAAAGGGAATCCAGATGCGATTAAGATAACAGAGAATTCCACTTAGATTGGGCACAAAATGCGCTTCCGCGCCACACGCTAACTCGGTGCGAAGGTTACCATTACTGATGGATGCGCGCTGCGCGTCACGAATGCGCGATTCAAGGTTGCTTTGGATCGGCGCGAAGTGAAGCTGCGTGCGCGGCAAGATACAGTTAAGCTGGCAGGGTTTTCGGCTGAGCGCATCGGCTACCACATTAGCCTTACCAGGATGATACCGGATCTCACAATCGTAATCGCTGATGAGTTCGTTCCATCGGCGTTGCCTCATGTTGAGTTCCTTTTGATTAAAGATATGCTGAAGGCTTTTATGGTCAGTGTAGAGGATACACTTAGTACCATAAAGGTAGTGTCTCCAGATCTTCAAGGCAAAAACAACTGCGCCTAGTTCGAGGTCGTGAGTTGTATAATTCTTCTCGTGAACCTTGAGTTGCCTTGATGCGTAAGCGATAACCTTGCCTCGTTGCATAAGAACACAACCGAGACCTTGGTTGGATGCATCGCAATACACGACAAAATCTTCATTACCCTCAGGTAGCGCAAGGACAGGAGCTTCACACAACAAACGCTTGAGCGTTAGAAAGGCTTCTTCTTGCTTCGAGCCCCAAATATACGGTTTACCTTTGTGCGTTAGAGCTGTTAAAGGCAAAGCGATCTTCGAGAAGTTCGAAATGAAGCGCCGGTAATAACCAGCTAAGCCCAAAAAGGAACGGATCTCAGAAGGAGTGGTCGGCGAAATCCAGTTCTTGATTGCCTCAATCTTGGATGGGTCGACATGAATACCCATCTTGTTTACAACATGACCAAGAAACTGTACTTCATCATACCAGAATTCACACTTGGAAAGCTTAGCATAGAGCTGCTCGGTTCGAAGCTTTTGCAATACCAATCGGAGATGTTGCTCATGCTCGGCCTTGGTCTTAGAATAAATCAGAACGTCATCGATAAACACAATCACGAATTTATCCAAGAAAGGCCTACACACCCGATTCATTAGATCCATGAAAACGGCGGGTGCGTTGGTTAAACCGAAGGACATGACCAAGAATTCAAAATGGCCATAACGAGTTCGAAAAGCAGTCTTCGGAACATCTTCATCGCGGATGCGCAACTGGTGATAGCCAGAGCGGAGATCAATCTTGGAGAAACAAGAGGCACCTTGGAGTTGATCGAAGAGGTCGTCAATACGCGGTAAGGGATACCGGTTTTTAATGGTGAGTTTGTTCAACTCGCGGTAATCAATACACATGCGAAACGATCCATCTTTCTTTTTAACGAACAACACCGGAGCACCCCAGGGCGAAGAGCTAGGGCGAATGAATCCTTTAGCAGTCAACTCTTGAAGTTGGCTTGCCAATTCTTGCATCTCAGCGGGCGCAAGACGGTAAGGAGATTTAGCTACGGGGGAAGCACCAGGGACAAGATCAATACGGAACTCGACTTCACGAGCGGGAGGGATACCAGGAAGATCATCAGGAAAAACTTCAGGGAAATCACGCACAACGGGGATATCGCGAAGCTTCTTTTCTTCAGCAGGCTTAACCACATGGGCTAAGAATGCAATACACCTTTTCCGCATGAGCCTTCGGGCTTCGGCGCAAGACATAAGTTTAAGACCGCGGGAGGGTTTCTCGCCGTAGATATGAAGATCACCATTTTCTCGAGGTATGCGAATCATCTTCTTGGCGCAAATAACTTCGGCGCGATTATGCGTAAGCCAGTCCATACCAATAATAACATCAAAGCTTCCAAGAGGCATAGGGATGAGGTCGATCAGAAAATCGTTTTCGTTAAGGTTAAGCGTGCAATCTTTAATCACTGAGTTAATTAAAACAGTTTTGCCATTAGCCAATTCAACTGAAAAATTTTCTTTTAAATCGTTGCGCGGTCGCGCAAGCTTCTGCTCAAACGCGCGAGAAATAAAACTTCGATCGGCGCCAGTATCAAAAAGTACAGAAGCATAAAATCCGTTAAGCAAAAATGTACCATTAACTACGTCATTATTCGCTTGCGCTTGGTGCGCGGTTATGTTAAAAGCTCGTCCGCGTGTCACTTGGTTCGAAATCTGGTTCACCGGATTCGCTTGCGTAATCTGAACTTGTAGTCTCGGGCATGCGTTCCGGAAATGACTGGGATCACCGCAGTTAAAGCACGATCTGGGTCGTGGGTTTTGGTAGGTTGGTTGTGGGTTCTGCGGGTAGACTGGTGGTGTCGGCGCAATTGGATTGGCGGGAAGGACTCTACAGTTTTCTGCAAGGTGACCAGCGCGGCCACATCGGTTACAAAGTCGACATGGGACTTGAGGTGGGTGGTGGAGCCTACAGGTTGGGCAAAAGGGGTGGTTTCCTGTGTAAGGTTTCTTAGTTGGCGGGGCAGGGAGTGCGGGATTGGTTAGGGCATAGTTGTGGACTACAGGGGGAGTTGGGTAGGTTGACAGGGGTTGAGGGGCGTATGCTAGAGGTTGGTAAGCGGGTTGCTGGACTATGGGCGGGTTGGTAAGCGCATAGGCCTTGCGCCTGCGCTTGAGGCTGTTACGGTTTGAGGGTTCAGGTTTGGTTTCTGTTGGTTCAGGGACAGTTTTGGTAGGTTTGGTCTTCTCAGCTCCCCGCAGAAACAGGGTTCCTGCTCTGACATGGTTGTCGCTGAGCACAGCGGCCAACTCGATGGCGTCAGAGAGGGTTGCTGGGTTTCTGGCCCATACAGAATCTTGAATTTCCATGGGGAGTCCCCCAAGGAATTTCTCTATGGCTCGGCGGGAAGGGGTAACAAGGTGAGGGACAAGCAGGCTTAGTTCATGGAAGCGCGTCGCGTACTCGCGCGCTTCACCACTGTACTGCTTAAGATTCCAAAATTCCTCCTCCAGGCGCTTAACTTCGTTGGGAGGGCAGAATTCTCGCGTAAGAATTTCCTTGAATTCCTCCCATGTCATGCTAGAAGCAGCCTCTGCGCCACGCGCATGAGCTACTCCATTCCACCATGTAAGCGCTCTGGATTCCAGGACACTGGAAGCATATAGGGTTCGTCTGTCTGAGGGGCATTGGGTGTGGAGGAAAGTGTTTTCAATCTTCTCGAGCCATTGGAGCATCACGGTGGCTCCTTCAAGACCTGTGAACTTTGGAGGGTTACCCGCGTTAAAGGACTTAATGTTGTAACCAGAGGTGTTGGTATTGTTTTGGCTCAAAGCTTGGGCTATCGCGGTGGCCATTTCCTGGGAACGTTGCTGCGAGCGTCTGCGCGAGGCTTCTCTTCTCTGAAATCGGCGAGATAGCGGAGGCATTAAATTTTAGTTAATATCTTGGTTTTAGCGCAAAGTATAACCTCGAAGAGCTTGGTTTCGCGGAGTTAGATACTATCAAAAGTTAAAGTAAAATAAATGGTCCTAAATGCAGACTTAATAAAGGTAACAAATTCGAATCAAGAATCGACAATTCATGTATCACCATGACTTTCCGAATTCCCAATTTAAAATATACGAGCAAACGAGTATTGGAGATTGACGATTCATGTATCACCATGACTTTTCAATCTTCAATATAAAATACACAAGAAAATGAGTATTGGAAGTTGACAATTCATGTATCACCATGACTTTTCAAGTCTTCAATATAAAATACACAAGAAAATGAGTATTGGAAGTTGACAATTCATGTATCACCATGACTTTTCATGTCTTCAATATAAAATACACAAGAAAATGAGTATTGGAAGTTGACAATTCATGTATCACCATGACTTTTCAAGTCTCCAACCTCAGAACATAATCGTAAATGGAAATTGAAAATCAACTATTCATGTATCACCATGACTTTTCGGATTTTCAAATCCAACAAACGAGTATGTAAGTAAAATCAATGAAAATCGAAATTCAACAAAAATCGAAATATCGCGGAATAAAACATAAAATCATATACTGCGCAAGCGCGAGCATATTTATAAACAACGAGTAATTAACAATAAGCGCGCAAATATGAGATTTCTCTCATGCGCGAGAAGGGACTCTTAGGTATTCTAGGCCGTTACGTCTAACCACCTATCCTAAAGTCAACGAGCTCTGATACCAATCTGTAACACCCCGACCAAAGGCGGATTATACATCGGGGCGCCACATATTGTTTCATTACTCGTGACACTATTGGGTGTCAATATTTAATAAATACATTCATTCGCGCACGCGCAAGGTAAACATAAGATAACATAAATCACATAAATCAATATATTATAACTCAAAATATTCAATAACAATAACTTGTCTTGATACATTTTAATCTAGGTCCAAAAGTAAAAACGTCCTACGTGTCCACAAGCTCCAAATGTAGCTACAGCAAACCTGAACATGTGTTAAAATAAACGTCAAACACTTGCGTGTTGGTGAGAAATCAAGTTTAATAGTTAATACATAGATAACAATAAATCTGCGCGCAACATGTGTATGTCTGGTTTTCAACAGGGGTGTAATCTGATCGGGACCAACTCTAAGATTCATAGACTGCCAGTGCTCACAATTGAGCTCACAAACAAGACAAACTGTGCATGTGTAAACAAAAGAGAAAATCATAAACGATAGTTCTCCCGTGTTCATCTAATGGTACCATGAGAACTGCGGAATAGACCGACAAAACGGTTAATGATCCACACATACAAATAAACAGCCAAGTCTGCGCGACTAAAGTTCATAAACAAGTTTAAGACTCTAAGTTTGTATGAACACATGAACATCCCAAAACATTAAAAATAAAAAGGGATTAGGTACGAGATTACTCACTTGATAAACGATGCGGTGTAAGATAAAGCAAGAACCAACTTTAAACAAGCACAAGTTAACCTATAAATAAGATTATTGTTTTAATGATTTGTTTTAAGTCTTGATTATAAGTTAGCATAATTAATAAGTAAATTATTATATTTAATATATATTACCGGAAAAGCAGGGCAGAACAGGGAGGAAGACGGAGGCAGAGAGGAAGACGGCAGAGAGGGCAAGGAGCAAGAGAGAACAAGAGAGATTAAGTGTTTTGTGTGTGTAGTGTTAGGAAAATAACATTATTATTTATAGAGAAACCCTAGGGAACACAATCCCTAGAAAAGGGGAAAAGATCTCCAAAAAGTAAAAGATTCCAAAAGCAAAAGATATCAAAAGATATGGCAGCTGCAGGGGACAAAGGAAAAGCTGACAGGTAACAGTAACAGGCATGGGCGGGTCAGATAAGGTACTGGTCAAGCATGGAAAAAGCAGATCTCCAAAGATAATGTCAGTCACTTTTTCTGCCAACCAATGGGGTTGGTGCGCATGCTGCGCCGAAAGTAACTTTTCAGACATAAAGCAGATTAGGTCAACGGCTCAAAAGATAAGATATCACAAAAGCAAACGGCTGGACAAAACAGAAGAAAAGACTCAAAGGGTTAGCGCGAGAAGGCTGGAGCGCGAAGGCAGACACAGAAAGTCAAGAGAGCGCGAGCGCGAAGGCAGACAGAACCAACCTTTGCGCCCCGCGGAAAGAACTATATTTCTAAGCGCGCCGCGGGAAGAACTTCAATTCTAAGCGCGTCGCGAGAAGAACTATATTCCTTAGCGCGCCGCGGGAAGAACAGTATCCATAGCGCGCCGCGGAAAGAACTAAAATCCTTAGCGCGCTGCGGGGACAGTTCGTCTCGCGTATCGCAGTAACAGGTGGTCTTCACGCAGGCTTCCTTGTAAGGAGTCTGGCGCGTGGAGCTGCGCAGACAACCTTAGGCGGGAAGGAACAAAGGACAGCAAAGAGTTGGAAGAAAAGAGGGAAACAAGGCGTAAGGGCGGGACGGCGACAAGAGGGAAAAGAAGGCGGAAAGAGAGAAGGAGAGGGACGGGACGGCGGAAAGAAAGAGAGAGAAGGAGGCGGGAAGGAAAATATATTATTATTATTAAAAGTAAAATATGAGTATAAATATTAAATCATAAAAGAAAGAGATCGGGTCAGGGAAACGGGTACCTGGGTCGGGTCGGATCGGGTCAGATGTTACAATTGATATGATTCAGTTGATTGCTCAAGGATAGCAGATAATGATACCGAATGTTGTATCACAGATCACTGCTAGTGTTGATGCAAATGTGATCGCAGGATTATAGATCGAGCAATCACATGATTATGAATATTTCAATTCTTAGTGGTATTACTAAGAGTGATAATGTCCCACCGAATGCTATTATGACTACAAGTATTAGTTATAAACTAAACATGAATAGTAGTCGTAATGAATTAGATCCGGTATGAGGGGTATGTTTGTTGGTTGTGTTAAGGAAATTATTAATAGTTGACTGATGGTAAAGGGAGGAATGGATTAGGGAGTGGATAGAAAAGATCGAAATGGTTAAGGATGTTGGTAAGAGTCTAGAACATTGTGTAGTAAAATATGCTACAGATATGTTGGTAGATTATGATGTATCGTGATGGAACACAATGGTACAAAATTATAATTAGAAAATTATTACTCAGATGATATGGTCAGAATTTAATATTCTTGTGCTAGAGTACTTTATTTCGAGTAATTAAGTTCAGAGATTGGAGACTGAGCTATGGAAGATAGAAATGTTGTGTGCTGATCACTTAGAACACGCTAATCGTTTGAAGGAATTGTCGTGCCTGGTAACATGGCTAATTACTCCTGAAACTAAGCGAAGTGAGCGCCATATTGGGGACTAACTCCATCGATAAGGAGTATAGTCAACCCTGTAAAATATACAACTTTTGGAAGGGTTGTGTCACAAGCTAACCTTGATATATTTGACTCTATGGGAAGCGGAATGGAAGGACGTTAGGTGAAACGTCGAGTGTTAAAGAAGAGAAATGATAAAGGAAGAAGAATGTCGAGTGATAGTAGGCCACAGGTGTGGTAAAGATGGACGTAATGCCACAATTGTAGAACCAAGTGAAGCCATGTGAACCGACAACCCCAACCCATTCGTGTACAACCACTCCGAACCCAACAACTTCAATAACCATCCATCCAAAGAAATCAAATTATGCCAAACAGTTGTACTTGCTATGAATGTGGCAGTACAGAACGTTTCAAGAGAAATTGCCCAAAGTGAACCAAGGTGTCGTTGGAAGATGAACCTCATGACAAGCATCAACCTCTGATCAAGCAAGGAGCCGTGCTTTTGTGAGTAATCCGAATAAAGCACGTCATGATCCAAAGGTGGTACTAAGTATGTGGTAGTTTTAAATCAATAGGCTTCAGTGATATTTTTACGGTCGTCGATAGAAGTTAGTTCCTGTTAACCTCCCATCATTTGGAAAGATACCGATTAGTGAAACTATAGAACCCTATACTGTAGAATCGCTAACGGTAAATCCCTAATGGTTAACTAAATTGTTCGGAATTGTCCTATTATTCTGAACGATTAACCTTTCCTTATTGACCTACGACCAGTAAAGTAAAGAAGTTTTGACGTAATAGTTAGCATGGATTGGCTAACTCAACATGAAGCTGAAATCAAATATGAAAAGAAGATGATTAGAAGATCTCCTTCGGACGATGAAGCGATTTGATACAGAGAAAAGTGTACGGTATTATGTTACCACTCTAATCTCATCTTGAGATGTTATAATATTTACGACAAGAAGACGTGGTGTATTTAACGAACGCGATTGCCAAAGAATTTAAAAGAAAACATATAGAAGATATCCCGATGGTACGCGAATTTCCAGAAGTTTTCCCAGAAGAACTTCCTGGATTACCGCCAACCCGACAGGTCGGATTCAGAATCGATTTAATACCTCAAGCTGGCCCTGTTGCTAAAGCATCTTACCGACTTGCACCAACTGAAATGCAAGAATTATTGGATAAAGGTTTTATACGATCTAGTTAGTCACCATGGGGTGCACCAGTGTTAATTGGGAAATGAAGGACGAAAGTGTTAGGATATGTATTGATTAGAGAGAATTGCATAAAGTGACGATCAAGAATAGGTATTCACTTCTTCGAAGTGAATGATCTGTTTAACCAACTGCAAGGGGCGATTTATTTTTTTTAGAAAATTGGTCTTAAATATAGTTATCACCAAATGAAAAATCCAAGAGGAGGACATTGCAACAACAGCGTTTCGGACTCGCTATGGCCACTATGAATTCTTAGTTATGCCTTTTGGGCTAACAAATGCGCCGGCAGCATTCATGGAACTCATGAACCGAGTCTGTAACTTTATATTGACAAATTTGTCATAACATTCATTGACGATATTTTGATATATTCGCAACGTAAAGAAGAGCACGATCGACGGTTAAGGAAAATTGTGGAAGTGTTAAAGCAAGAGGAGTTGTACGCGAAGTTTTTGAAATGTGATTTTGAATAAAGAATGCATAATCCCTTGGTCATGTTGTAAAGCAACAAGGATTTCACATAGACCCAAATAAGATAGAAACCATTAAAATTGTGCCAAGCGCCGATTTTAAGTCTCCTCGATGGAGACGATGGTTTTGTCGCGTATTGTGACGCATCGCGTAGAGGGTTAGGATGAGTGTTGACGCAGTATAATAAGGTTATAGCCTATACTTTCCGACAGTTAAAAGTACACGAGAAAAATTACACTACTCACGACTTAAAACTGGGAGCGGTTATCTTCGCACTTCAAATCTGGAGACATTATCTCTACGGTTCGAAGTGCACCATCTTCACCGATCATAAAAGTTTGCAGCACATATTTGATCAGAAGGAACTGAATATGAGGCAACGAAGATGGGTCGAGTTGTTAAGCGATTATGACTGTGACATCCGTTATCACCCCGGCAAGGCTAACGTCGTAGCTGATGCCTTGAGTAGGAAAGATCGGGTTAAGCCATTGCGAGTGCGAGTGCTAGGGATGATAGTCCAGTCGAACCTTTCGGACCTGATTCGAGTCGCTCAACGTGAGGCGTTGAAAGAGGAACAATTGGAAAAGGAGGGACTTTACGGCAATGAGAAGAATTTCGAACAACGCGTGGACGAAATTCTCTACTTCAAAAAATTGGGTTTGGATCCCGACCCTCCATGACCTTCGTGAATTAATCATGGACGAAGCGCATAGATCGAAATATTCCATACATCCGGGATCGGATTAGACTATTGATGATACGAATATCTGAAAGGATTTTATTAATGACCGAGTTTGGAGAAAGACATGGTTACGTATGTGGGTGAATATTTAAGTTATGCAAGAGATAAGGCTGCACACCGAAAACCCTAGGGAACGCCACAACGACAGAAAAATTCGCCAATGATAGTGGGAATAAATTACAATGGATTCGGGACGCAAATTCCCAAGATATATCAAAGGCATGATGTGAATTGGGTAATCGCGGATCGATTAACCAATCCTCGCCCAATCCATGACGATTACCACAATGAATTCTCGCCCAAATTCCTAATGGTGAAATGGTATCTCGTCGTGGAGAACCATTTTTCATTATCTCAGATCGAAATAGTCATCCTACTTCCATTATTGGAAGGCGGGGAAGGAAGCATCGAGAGCTGGAAGCTTTCTATGGGTGAAGTAATTATCACCAATTTGTTAAATTGAAAATGGGCGTCAATTAAACCATAATATTTGAATTGATTCGAGAAACAACCAATCGGATTTATAATATTTGAGATAAGTTGAAAGCAGCGCGAGATTGGCAAAGGATTTATGCCAACATTCAAAGGAAACCATTGTCACCGGAAAGAGGTGACAAGGCATTTTTAAGGCATCACCTTAGAAGAGGTGATATGAGGTTTGGCAAAACCGATAATAATTCCATAATATATTGGACCTCATGAGACTATCTCCATGATTGGTCATTTAGTTTATCGATTAAAGTACTCCAGGGGCTAAGTACTATACATGATGTTGTGCCATGTATACGGATTGAAAAGTGCCTAAGCGATGAGGCAATGAAAGTACTAGTAATGGAGGTACTCGTAGAAGACATGTTTGATATCATAAATAATTCCGTAGAGATAGTAGACGGGAAAGCTAAACAGTTTGGACACACCAAGCTTTATTGATTAAGATTAAGTGGAATTCACAGCGAGGACCAGATTATACCTGGTAACGCGAGGGTGAATTCTGAAGGAAAAACCCCCCACCTTTCTCTCGGAAAGGGATAGTGGGCGTGTAAAATTTCGAGGACGAAATTTCTTAACGGGGGGAGAATGTAACGATTCCGACGAAACCCGGTATACCCTAACCGGTAGACAATAGTTACGTTATATTTAATGTCGGGAACATGAATTACCATAGTAATTATACGTGAATATATAAGTCACCGTATTGAATATGCGATCAATCGATCGATAGTTATTGAAACCCGAACGAATCGGGGGTTCAATTATAGACGAGATATATGATATTTAGTGATGTTACGAAGTATTAAAGCTTCGGGATAAGTGGATTAAAGCACAGAAAAAGGATTTCGATTTAATAGTACGTCGGTACGTTAAACGAAACCTTTAATACCAAACCGAGCAAGAGATGATCGATCAAGCCGAAAAAGATGCGCGATAATTAATGATATGATGTTTTAAGTTAATAAAAGTCATGGTTTAAGTTTTTAAAGTTTTTAAATCGGTTTTATATAAATTTCATTTTTAAGCCGAAAAACGACCGTTTTAGCTTCGTTTTAAGCCGAATTAGACATTTAACCGAAAAACGAACTGAACCAGATTATCCAAAACATTATCCGGATTACGGGAATCCAAACATGTGGCCTAGAATGGAGAGGTGGGTCCCACCCCACCCCCCATGAGTTCCGATCGGCTCCCATAAGCCTCATTCCCTTATTATTTTCTTTTTTCTAGACAAACACTCAACAATCCATTAATTCTCTCAACTCCATGGGCTAAAAACCGAGATATTTAGCAAGAGAATCAAGGTAATAATCGAGTTAATCACGTTTCCATCTTCGTTTCTTGAGTTGGTTTGCAAGAAAATGAGGTTTCAAAGATGAAAATCGATTCTTGCATGATCAAGTGATGTATACGGGTTATACAAGGGATCTTGGTCCAAGAAATGAGTTAAACGAATCAAAAACGAATTTTTACGGTTAAATCTTTGTTTTTGGAATCATAACCGAAACCATGAAAGAAATGGCTTGATCGTGAGTGTAACTTGCTTGGTATTATGGTATGTTGTTTGTAAGCTCTGTATTTAGTGGTAGATAAGGCGGAAAGACGAGTTTGTAGCTCGTAGTGGCGGAAAACGAAAGGTATATTCGTTTATGTTCGGTTTTGGGAAATTTGGACAGATTGTTGATGCTTTAGAGTTAGGTCATGAAATTTTACAGAGGTGTTAAACACATGAAAATATGAGTTCTGTGAATATTTGGTAATTTTTGGATAAAGGATGAATATTTGGTGAATTTAATGCTCGGTTTTGGCTAAAAATGGTGAAAAATAGTTAAATATTATGAAAAATTCTGGAAAATTACAGATAAGCTTTTTATATCATGTATAAGTCACACACAAGATTTGAGGTCAGTTGGAGAAGTCTAAGTAGGCTTTTCGGTTAAACGAGTTCTAGGGTTTTCTAGCTCGGTTTTAGTGAAAATGGCATGTAAAAGATTACAGGGGACTATGTGGATGGCAGGGGACATCCAGGAAAAATTTGGGATTTTTCTAAGATCGTTTGGTATTTACGACATATTTAGTGTTTAAATGGTGTTTAAAAATAGATAAATAAATTTTAAATATAAGAATTAATTCTGGAAATATTTTTATAAAATTCCCCACTGTTAAAAAGTGATTTGTGCAAAATTTCAAGATCCGAGAGTAAACGGATAATTATTTGTGCTAATTATCAAACTTTTAAAGTTAAAACGCGTAAACCGGTGAAGTTCGCTTAAGCGAGCTGACTGGTGTATAAAAACCCTAAAAATGAACTATTTTCATATAAATGAGTTAAACAAGTAAAAATAAATCATCCGAAAATAATTCGGATGATTTGAGTAATTTTAACCTATTTTAACAGTTTCCGGTACGCCAAAGACGGAAACGGGTCCCGCGGCCAATCGGGACGTCTAAACCGAGCTATAATTTCACATCTTTAATTAAATTACAGTCATCCACTATTTTCGGGTCGTGTGTAACCAAACTCATTTTTGAAACATAAAAACGGATAACCGTGCTAGGCACGCAAAACGAGAAAAACGACTAATAGTAGTTGTGACCATGGAACTCTAAACGACATCACAATCTGAGTCCGGAGAAGTGTTTCTGGGTTAACCTTGCCCCCAGAACGGGTACAGTGCTGGGTTAACAGTGTCCCCAGATGTACCAGTTGATACGGTTAAAAGATTATATAAACAATAAGTGTATAATAACGATCTTAGGGATCATATTACAGATTGGACGCGTTAATTGATAATGATTGTTGTTACCTGCTTGCAAGTGCTAAGGTGAGTTTCACGAGCCCCTTTTTCTGAATTGTTTTCAAATATTTTCCCGGGGCGGAAAGCATGTTACTATTGAAATGTTTAAATACATACTGAACGCATGGATTTGCGTGTATTTATAAATATTTGATTGTACGGGAATCGTACGGAATGGGTACAGGACTGGGTTAACAGTGTCCCCAGATGTCTTTGGAAGTGTTTCCGAGTTAACATTGCCCCCGGAGTGAGTACAGTACTGGGTTAACAGTGTCCCCAGGGGTCCCTAGAAGTGTTTCCGGGTTAACATTGCCCCCGGAGTGAGTACAGTACTGGGTTAACAGTGTCCCCAGATAGTATTATATTATGATATGGATTTATCATGGTTTACTAAAATTGTGAAACTCACCAACTATTCGTAGTTGACCCGTTTTCTCACATGCTTTTCAGGTACAATTAAGATGAAGTGATTGCTTACGTGCTAAGTGCTTGATGTGTGTAAGATTTGCGTGCAGGATGTTAGGATACATTATAACAAATAGAATTGTGTATTGTATTGTATGATGCGTGTATCACCTAGACGGTAATGAAATACAAGATAATGTAATTTGAAGTATATTAATGCATTTAGTTTTCTTTATAAACAATGTGGTTGATATCAGAGGTGTCTGTCGCATCCCGTTTACGTTTCCGCTGCGGTTGCGGGGTGTTACAGTGCACGATGGTACACACTTGTCAACAAGAGGGTTAGTAGCATTTTCAAACAATAATAACCGCTTAATGCGGTTCCCGCACTTAATGCCCAAAAATCCCTCAGCACAATCAATTATCGCATGTGCTGTTGCAAGGAATGGCCTACCCAGTATTACTTCAGATTGTTTAATATTACCCTTAGCATAATCAAGTACAAGGAAGTCAACTAGGTAACTAAATTCATCCACTTGAACCATTACATTAGTGACCATGCCCCGGGCTTGTGTATGATTTTGATTCATCAACACCACGGTGGTGTTTACACTTTCTAACGCGCCAAACTCATACTGATCATATAAACTGCCGGGCATGACACTAACACAAGCTCCAAGATCTAGAAGTGCCCGATCAGTTTTAAAATCACCAATTTGAATTGATAAAAATGGCACTCCCGGGTCTTGTAGTTTACTTGAAGTGGTATTATCCTCTACCTCCTCATCTCCCGTGTTGGTCAATCTGGCATTTAAACATTTTTCACAAGTGCAATTTTCACAAAAAGTTGATTCATCTGTTTTTAATTTCACTTCATTTTGGAAAACCATTTCATTTTGACCAACACATTCATTCTCATCACTAACATCATTTACCACCGCCTCAACAAACTGCTGTGGTGACTGAACTTCAACATAGGTAATTTCAAAATGAGGTACAAGACTTCCCGCGTTAATGTGCATACTATTACCTTTCTTAGAGCTTGAACTAGCATGTTGCGGGTTTACTGTGGTGTCGCTCGGTAACTGACCTGCGTTTTTCTGAAATCTCGCCACATCTGCTACGAGCTGACCGATCTGTTTTGCCATAGCCTCTGAAGACTTATCCCTCAACTCGAACTGTCTCTGCGTTTCCTTCTGATTATCTGTCACAAGCTTCAACAACGCATCGAGTTTTGAATGTATTGACTCATCTGAATTTCCCGAACTACCCTTCTGCTGGTCCTGATTCTGATTACCTGACGAACTGTTACCCCGGTAACCATCTCTGTTATATCCCCGACTGTTATACTGACTGTTCGGGTTCGACTGGTTCGACGTGTTCCCGTATTTGAAATTTGGTGATTCCTTAGGCCCAGGTGATAAGTGTTCGAATTGAATCCTTGGCCCTTGGACTCCCCGTACGCGTAACTGATTTCCTCTTCATTGGTATACTCGTCATCATCAACCCCAGGGCAATCTTCAACCTTATGCCCCAACTCACCACAATCTGAACAGACCGAGAATTTCACCCCGACTTTACCAACCTCATTGTTTTTCTCTTTCTGATAACCCACGAGTTCCCATTCCAACTCTGCAATTCTGCCTGACTCGCTCGAGGCTGATTTAACTGTTCGGGTGACCCCGACTTTTCGTCTTTGTTCAGCTACTGCTTCTAACTTGGAATGGTCACACATAAACTCAAGGAAATCCCAATCGTCCTCTTCTGGTTGGTTCAACAACATCCCATTACATGACGATTTTATATACTTTCTGTCCTCGTGAGTCAACCTGTCAACAAAACACTTCACTAACTCCCACAACTCAATCTAGTGGTGCGGGCATTTCCTGATCATCTCCTTATAACGAATAAATGCCTCAAGAAATAACTCACCCGGTGGCTGTGAAAAATATCGAATCTCCATCCAGGCCTCGTTAGTCTTCGACTGCGAATAGTACTCATTAAGGAAAACCTGCTGCATCTCAGCCCAGCTCTCAATACTGTGCATCGGTAGCGAGTTGAACTAGTGTTTTGCTTTGTCTTTTAGTTAGAACTGGACCAACCGCAACCGAACCTCATTCTGATCGTATGTACCATCACCGATAGACCCGCAAATAGCTGAAAAATCTGACAAGTGTGAATACAGGTCTTCCGATCCCAGTCTGTGAAAATGTGGAACTATGTTGATGTAGGACGGACGGGATTTAAATGTTGGCTATCCCGGCTTGTGAACCTGTGGGACAATAGGTGAGACAGCATCTGAAATAGCTGGTCTGAACCGACTGTTAACACCCTGAACTGGAGGCTTGTAATTCCTTTGTCTGGCCCTTGGTTCCTCAAAACCTCCCCGATTAACCTGAATCGGTTGTCTCTGTTCCTCCCGATATCTTCCCATGCCACCCAGATCCGGATTTCTGTTCCTCCACCTATTACCTCTCACCCTAACCGGTTCCTCAACCTCATCAACCTCTTCAACTTGTATACCCTCATTTTCATTTCTCGGCTCAAACTCGTCATTCGTTGGTCCTCGTTCTTCCTCATCCCCCTCTTATTCGTCTTCAGTGTGAATATTGACATGGTCAAAATCTCGTATAATCGGTTGTCGGTGATGAGGGGTGTTGTTCGGGACTGATGGCCCGGGTCTGTCAAGGTTTCAGTTTTGGTTTCTGGATTGTCGGGCTGAATTTTGGGGTTGTTGATTTGTGTTTATTGGTGGTAACTGGTCATTATTGGGTGGATTTTGGTTAGTTGGTGGGTTAAGTTCGGGTTTGAAAACATTTATCTCAGGTGATGGATTTTGGTTTTGATTTTGGTTCTGGTTCTGACCTTCCATGTCTGGCTGTCTGATCTGAGCTCGGTTCTGCCGAGCTAACCGTTCGATTTCTGGCTCGTAAATCAGCGGAGAATTTCTTCCTGAATAGCGGGTGTGCATAAACCTGTTACCTGCACAACGAACACACCCCGCGTAAAATGGGAAATAAAGTAAACTAAACTAAAAATAAAAATTACAACTAAATTAAACTAAATTAAACGAAGAAATCAATTACACAAAAACACTAAGCACACTAACTCCCTGACAACGGCGCCATTTTGATGCTAGACTGTCGCTATCTAGTCAAAAAAAAATTAAATCAAGGTCCTAATCACCTAAGAAAGATAGGGTAAGTAGGGTGTCGAACCACGAGGAGTATGTGGTCAGTGTAAAGTGTAAACGATTCCTAACATTATGAAGTAATTCAATTAAAGTGCTGATCACACTAGCAAACGATTTGAGTTTTATAATAAACGGAACAATTACTTAAGTATTCAGTCAATTAACAAAGCAAATCACACCCGGGAATCCAAGTAAATAAACTAACAGCAAACTCATGCACATAACAGATAAACTATCCTGTGTCAACTACAGGCCGACTAACGATTAAACCTTAGGCATCCACGCTCGCTAACACACGGCACTGATTATCAAACGGTCCCTGCCAGTGTGACTCAACTAAGGGCAAAAGTATGCTTTCTCACAATTAACAGGTCAAAACAATCCTATAAGCAATTATCATAGCAACTGGCACACTAATCGTTCTGATCGAAATAAACCCAAACTGACGTTGTGCACAATAATACTAGAAATCAATACTCATAGATTAACATCAAGATAATTACAATCAATCGTTCTAGTACATGAGAAAATACCTGAAAGATTACAAACTATACATCCCGGGTATGACTCGAAGGATCTAGCCGCGTCTCGGCATCTCTCGGGATTCGGTTATGATGTTATGGAACATATATGAGGCCTTGAGATTATTGGAAGTGATGGTTCTCCTCTTTGCTGCTCTGAAAATCGCCTGGAAAGTGAATTCTCCCGTCTAGGGTCGTCAAGATGTAATATAAAACAAAACCCTAACTTTCACGATTTTGGGAACCATCGCGTAGCGCGATGGTCTCCTCTCCTGGTCCATCGCGCTACGTGATTGACCAAAGTCAACGCAGAACATAATGAAGGGCATCGCGCTGTCTTTCACACCCATCGCGCTACGCGATGGGTCACTTCACTCAGCAAGTCCATATTAATGTCTCGGTTTGCGTGCTGGACATCCCGGGTCTTCATTCCATGCTCGTACAGGCCCAAATTAAGCGCGTTAAGTACCTGTGACCTGAAACACAATAAACATGTATGAAGTACCAAAGTTCCTAAACTAAACGATTAAAACGACTAAGTTAGCAAACTAAGACATGTACAAATAGACCGAACATCACCGGGGGAGACGTTGATACTATACCTCTCCCAAACATAAAAAACAATAAGCTCGGTGTTGATGGTCGAAAGGGGGGAAACGCAGGTGCCTATTTATTTCATTTGTCGTACATTGAAGGGACCGGAAGAAAGATACATGCCGATAGAAAAACTGGTATTGGCATTGATTTACACAGCAACGAAGCTCATGAGGTACTTCCAGGCACACGTTGTACGAAGACCTACCGATCAACCCTTACAATAGGTATTTTCGAAACCTGAGGTCTTGGGCCGATTGACGAAGTGGGCAGTATAATTGGGAGATCATACACTAGAATATAGACCAAGGACGGCAATAAAAGGGAAAGTCCTGGCTGATTTTTTAGCTGAAACAGAAGGGGGAGAGGATAATAAAAAGGGGAAGAACTGGGGGCAGGGGACAGTGAGAAGACAAGGGATAAAGGCGAGGAACCTTGGTGGAAACTCTACACCGACGGAGCCTCCAATGAAGACGGAAGTGGGGCAGGACTAATCTTAGTAAGCCCCGAAGGAATAGAGCTGACGTATGCAATACAGTTGGATTTCCCAAGCACGAACAACGAAGCAAAGTATGAGGCACTTTTGGCTGGTCTCAGAATAGCCAAGGATATAAGGTAAAGAAAGTGCAAGCTCATGTTGACTCCTTTCTGGTTGCCAACCAGGTGGGAGGGACCTACGACGCTAGGGACCCGAAAATGAGGAAATACTTGAGGGTGACTCAAGGACTGATGAAGGAATTCAAAGAAGCAGAGGTGATACACATTCCCAGGGGTTCGAATAAAAAGGCAGATGCTTTGAGTAAGCTAGCCACAGTAGCCTTTGATCATTTAGCAAAAGAGGTGAAAGTGGAGACCCTTCAACAACCGTCGGTAACGGAAGCCATGGTAACCAACGTTGAAACTCAAGGAGACAGTTGGATGACCCCCCTCGTCAGATACCTTCGGGAGGGGAAGGTCCTAGGAGATAAAGAGGAGGAAAGGAAGCTGAGAATCAAAGCGTTGCAATATGAGATGATTGAAGGAGGTTTATACAGGAAGTCCTATTTAGGACCCTCCCTAAAGTGCGTTGACGAGGAAGAGGCAGAATACACGTGATAAGGGAAATACATGAGGGGATTTGTGGGATGCATATGGGAGCTAAAATGGTTGTGGCACGAGCAATGAGGGCTGGGTACTATTGGCCAGCAATGTTTCTAAGCGTTGTCAAAGAAATACAAAAATGTGGCAACTGTCAGATACATGCCCCGATGGGTAGAAAACCAAAATTAACACTGGTACCGGTAAGCTCCTCATGGCCTTTCCAAAAGTGGGGGATAGGCATAGTGGGACCCTTCCCGAAGGGAACGGGGAAGGCAAAATTTCTGGTAGTGGCAATTAACTACTTCACAAAATGGGTAGAAGCCAAGCCACTTCGAACCATCACAGGCAAGCAGATCAAAAGGTTCGTGTGGGAAAACCTTGTTTGCAGGTTTGGGCTACCATATGCCATAATCAGTGATAATGGGAAGCAGTTTACCAACAACCCATTCCGAGAATGGTGCCAACAATTGAAAATCAAGCAAACGTTCATGTCAGTTGCCCACCCACAAGCCAATGGCCAAGTGGAAAGGGCAAACCGAAGCGTGGTAGAAGGAATTAAAGCAAGACTGGGAAGAGAAAAGGGGTCATGGGTGGAAGAGTTACCTTATGTCTTATGGGCGCATAAAACAATACCCAAAACCAGCAATGGGGAAACACCTTTTAGTTTAACATATGGAACAGAGGCTATGATACTCGCAGAGATTGGAGCACCAACCTGACGAACTCTGAAGGGGGAGGGGAGAAATGAAGAAGACCTGAGGTTGAATCTGAATTTGGCAGAAGAATGGAGGGAGGAAGCAACGAGAAGGGAGGTAGAATACAAAAAAAAGATAGAAAGATACTACAATGCAAGAGTCAGGGAAGTCAAATTCAAAAAAAAGGGATCTAGTGTTAAGAGAAAATGAGGCGAGTAGAAAGGAAGATCAAGGGAAATTGGGGCCTAAATGGGAGGGGACCTATTAAGTTATCTGGTCCGGAGACAAAGGAGCCTACCGATTGGCAGATTTGGTAGGAAAGGAGGTCCCCAGAACTTGGAACTCCATGCAACTTTGAAAGTACTATGCCTAAGGGCACTAGCAAAAAGGCTAAGGATCAAACAAAATAAGGAACCTCTCCGTAAGGAAAAGAAAGTCTAAACTGTATTTTTGTAACCATAATGTAAACATGATCCTAATGCAAGAAAGTATTTTATCAAAGCTATAAGGTGCAAAACAATGAGTCCGTCTCATTAAAAAGCAATAAGTATAGCACGCGAGTCCGTCTCGTAAATACTCATGCATACGCTCCCCAGAAGGGGAAGGCCTCGCCGATAGGCTAAATGGTTAACCAACAAACATAAAAGCAAAATGCTAAGGCATAAACCACACATTATTATACATACCCAAGTACAAACACATACAAAGATCAAACTAGCCCACATAGGGGCAGATGATGATACCATTGTAAAGTACACGCCAAACAAACCAACATAAAGTTTACTTGCTGAAAACAAACCATAAAAAACTATGGCAAAGGAGAAGGAGGGTCAACGATCGAGGCAAGGGCTTAGATGTCCGCAACAAAAATCTCGGGGTCCGACGAAACTTGTACAATAATTTGGGGGGGGGGCGTGAGAGGTAAAGGCCACAAAGGCCTTTTGAGCGTCCGCCTCCGCAGTAGGAAAAAAAGAGGGAGCCTCCTGCAGAGAAATTCCATGGGAAGAATGTTTGTAACCTGCCCGCAGCCCATGTTGGAAGCCAGACGCAAACGCTGCCCGATTAAGATTATCCCGAACCTCCGAAGTCTCCCTACAACCCAAAGCTCGGTCATACACTTGCTTAAAACCCTTAGAAACAAGCCATTTCCGATCATCATCATACTTCAGAACAACCTCCTGCAGATGAAAACACTCTCCCCTCAGCCACTCAATCTCTTTCGAAAAGTGACGTGTGTGAATATATATATATAAATTTGGATAAAAGTTCCACACAAATCGGGTTTTAAAAATAGGTTTTCACCTACAACTAAACCACACACGAAAGGCAAGTGTACCTATCGTTTGTAATAAAGTGTCGGCAAGAACCGAGTGTCAATCCATGGATACGGTAATTTTCTAGTACTAAATCTTTGTAAATGACTAACCAAACAAAGAAATCTTAATTTGAGTTTTTAACTAACTAAACTAGCATACAACAAAGCAAGTAAAATACAATAAACAATCAATCCAACAAAACTACCTAGACATGCATCCACTCTACCAATGTGATAAAATAGCAATGATATGGTAAACATCATGAATCTAAACATAAATACTAGATTACAATCAAGCAACCTAATACTAACAATAATCATCATGATGGGCTTCCAATCAAGAATTAAACATAGACTAACTTGTTTGTCAAAACAACAAAGTCTCATAATCAAAGGAAAGCTAGCATGAACAACATTCTAACCACCTAAGATTACACTAAATTAGCTAAACTCATGAATTAAACATCAACTTATGAAACTTTAACTAGTAAGTCATCACCAAGTCAAGAATCATAACAACACTCATCAATTTTCCAATATCAAGTGTAGGGTTTCATGCTCATCAATAATATTATAACCAAACTAATCTTTACTAGTCACTCCTAACTTAGTAATGTAAACAAAGAAAACATGAACATTCAAAGTTTACAAACAAACATCTAGAACATAGTTTTCCAACATGAATGACTAAACAATTGTAAGACTAACAAGGTATGCAATTCTAACAAGTATGAACACCATCAATATCAACTCAATAACTTCAACATTTCCTTGAAAGAAAACCAAATCACCATAACCATACATAGATAAAAATCACAATAGTAAAAGCTTCAACAATGTCTAGATAGTAAAGGTCTTAGCCCATAAGGCTTAATAAAACTACACTCAATCTAAAAATAAGCTTACAAAACATGCTCTTAAACATAGAAATGCCAACCAAAATCAAGAAAGGATTGAAATATGGAATGATGAATCTTATATTGGTGGAAGCCTCCAAGAATCCCCTAAAATTGCTGCACTTGATTGAGAGAAAATCCCCAAAACTCCACACTTGAAATGAGGATAATGGAGGTGTATTTATGCATTCTGGTCGTCTGGCACGGGCAGGTGCACGGGCCCGCACGGCCGTGCCTATTTGTGGAAAGTTAACCATTGGCTTTTAATCTGACCAAAAAGTCAGATTTCTCTGTTCTGGCACGGGCATGCACGGGCTGGTTATTTTGACTTTTTTCAGCATTAGATCATGCACTGGCTTGCACTGGCACATTTCCTGGTTGGCACGGTCCCATGCACGGGCTGGCATGGGCGTGCAGGTCTAGCAGTTTGCTGTTTTTGCCTCCGAAATGCCATCTTTTCATGTTTTCTTTGTCGGGCGGGTGCCCGGACCTGCAAATTCACAAATAAATCAAATAAGTACCTAAAATAATGAATTTGCATAGAGTTCGGGAAAAATATGAAGATAATTCGATGTAATAAGATGCACACTTTGTGTTACATCAACAAGCTTTCAACTTTATGCTCCCCTTGAATTTTGGCAACCTCTAGTTGCTCCAAAGCGGACTTGTGCTCAGAGCGTTCACGATTAAGCAGGTTTTCCAACTCGTGAATCCTTATGATAGGGAGACTCTCTTCAAACTACATTACAAGGCAAAAATGAAAAAAAAAATAAAACAAAAACAAAAAAAGAAAAGGAAAAAAGTAAGAGGTAAAAAGGAGAAGCAAACCTTTGAGATCTTGGCCTAAGCATCGAGAAGGGAAGATTAAATAGTATCAAACTCAGCAACTTTTTCCTTGGCAAGCTGAAGGGAGGCAGTCAAATCAGAGACCTGCTTGTTAGAGGACTCCAGGGCAGCTTTCAAGCCAGGAACCTCCAAACTTTGTGCCTCAGCCACGTTAACTCTTTTTCGCATTTCCCCAACGCGTCGAACATAACCCTCAACAGACTTTTTCAAGCTCGCAACCTCCTCCTGACTATCATGGTACGCCACATTGACATCAACAAATCTTTGACGAAGGGCGGTGCCCAACACTAGGGTACGATACAAGAAAGTACCAAACTCCCAAACCAAAACATCCGGTAGCATGGTTTGTACATGAGCGTAATCAATAGAGGGAACAACACACGTAAGGAATTCGTGAGTAAGGTGGGGGGTATTAACGGAGGAATCCACTGTCAAGGACCATTTTGGGACAAAAAGATCAGCAGGAGGAGGCACACCTGAGGAAGGATTCGAAGAACATTCAAGAGCAATGGGAGTCTTGCCTTTGGGATCAGCCTTAGTAACAACAGGGTCTTTATTTGTGAAAACGGGAGCAGCAATGGGGTCAGGGACTGCATCAAAAACTTTGAAGGAAAAATCATCATCAAGATTAACAACCTCATGAGTAGAAGAGGAGATTTGACCAACAGAGCCAAGGTAAGTACGTTTGGAATTGCGAAGGCGACTCTTCAAGGAAGAGTCAAAAAGGTTAGACACAACATTCTCGTGCTTGAGTGAGTCTTGGACAACCGCAGATGAAAAGCCAGGGGCCTCCGATTCAGAAGAAGCATCAACAACACGAGCAGTTGGGGTAGAAGCATCAACAGGTACCGGAAGAGCAATAAACTCGGCACCCTTCATGGGACATTTCTAAAGAATCTCCACTAAATACATTTCTGCAATATATATATATATATATATATATATATATAAAATAACAAACAGATAATGATCAAAAGCAAGAAATAAGAAGAAACACGAGGCATAATAGAAGGAGGCAAGGGGTCACCAACCTCGGTCCCCTTCAAACGTAGCTGGGCGTGTCAACGGATCTGGCCAGATTTGACTAAGTCCCGCCATGTACAGCAGAGGCTCGGGGTGAGTAGCGGCTCAATGGGATTTTTAACCAACTACTTATAAAGCGAATCATGAACGGTAGGGAAGCCGGGAGCAGGATCATCAATGTGAGAACCAAGATGGCGGCGACGAGTGAGACCGGGGGCAAAGGAGGAAGAAACAAAGAAAAAATCATTTTTCCACTCCCAAGGGTAAAACCCGGAAGGGATATAAGATGTACAGGGGGATGTTTACCGCTTGCTCGCCGTTCAAAAGTGTACCAATCACCGTCAGCTTTTAAACGATAAAACCGACGAAACAAGGTAACAGAGGCATCTCCACCAAAAGCACGACAAGCAACCTCAAAATGAGTGACTCGAAGAAAACCTAAGGGGTGGACTTGAGAAAAACATAATCGATGGTGCTTCAAAAGGGCAATCTGAAATTCAGTTAATGGGTAATGAATATTGAAAAATTCAAGGTTTTTCGCATACAAAGCAATGAACCCAGGACGGCTACAAGTCGTCTCGTTTGGCCCAGGAAGGGTGGGAGATAACGACAGAGGGATATGGTAAGTCGAACATAAGGAAGCCATTCTGACGGAGGACATGGTTGAGGTGATAGTAGAGCGACCGTCGCGACTCATAATGAAGCAAAGGAAGAAGAAAACAAACCTGTGTAAAGATGAAGAGTTCGCCGGAAAAACTTGGGAAGAGAGAGTTGGAAAAGAGAAGGACAATAATGGTGAAATGATAAGAGGGGGCGGTTATTATTGACATTGGGAAAGTAAAACCGTCGAAATTCAAAATGAAGGATGGGCCAAAGGAAGGGACGGTTAACTAATGGGCCAGACCTTTCAAGTGGGCCAAAGAAGGACATAACATGCGTGCATAGAAAGCTGACCGATAGAAGAAGAGGCTTGAGGATAAAGTGGCAAACCAAGAATCAAGAAAGACAAGATGAGTCTATGGTCCTTATCATAAATAACGAGAACAATAGACTGAGGGGACTTGAAGAGCCTACCCATAAGACGGGCTCATGGGCAGCCTTTAGCCCAGTAACCAAAGCAAAGGCCCAACAAGGGCGAGCCCAATAACACAAGTTCTAGAAGATGGATGGGAGGGAAAATGGTTTGCGAGGGAAACTCATGCAACACGTCCGATCCGGTGGGTGGCCCGAGGCACGCATGACCAGGGATAGGAGACAATGACCAGAAGGTAAAGATATTCAAAGGAAGCAAGGCCCATAGGAAAGAAGATCGAACCGAAGGACCCAGCCGAAAGTAATAAACCATAGGGCCTTGTATGTACATATCCTCCTCTATAAATAAAGAGGAGATAACATTTGTAACACTCATTCACTCAATACATTAATCACACTACTCACTTTTACTTTACATCGATCCCATTCTCGTGACAGTTAGGAACCTTCCCCGGCTAGCCGGAATAGGATCCAACAATCGGAAAGTATTTCACGACTCTCAAATGACTAATTGTTGTTCGTAGAGAATTCCCAACAATCAGTACACTTCTAATATCTCTAACGATACTATTGTTGATATCTGGTTTTTGTTATGAACATCGATCGTGTATGCTATTCTACTTAACACTTCCATTATTTGAATGATCTTGTGAAATCTAATCTCTATGATTTCTTATTTTTGTTTCTAATATTGATGTCTTTCTAATAACGATGTATGACTTCTACATAGGTCCTACGGTGATGTTTTGCGGTCTTGAAAATGGCATATGGGTCATTTGGAATAGGCAACACTAAATTAAACACCATATCACCATTTGGAACTCTTTTATGTTTTGAAAATAACAGTTTCCTGCATATATGGCTGAAACACAATCTTGACAAGTCTACAAAAGAATAAGTTGAAGTTTGGATCCCGTATATAAGGGCCCTGATCTTTTTAGGGCTTGACTAATTCCGATTGTTTGTTTCTTTTTCTCTAATCAAAACTCTCGCAACTTTAAATTTGTAGTATGTAGAACTTTCTGAAATTTTCATTCATCCCTTCTTTTTGTGTTTTCACAAATTTGATATCAATAAATGATTTAGGGTTAATTTCATTTAACTTTTAGGTTTTGACAAGGAGAACAAAGATTAGTAGGTTTTCTTCACTAAAACTCACTCCAATTCTAATGCGGATGAATGTGTCTTTTAAATACTGTACGAAAAAAATGTGTCATCATACTCCCACATGTTTGGAGTGTGAGAATTTTTTAAGTCAATTTTAGAATCTGTTTAGGCCTCCGAAAGGCAGTGGCGGAGCCACATTATTCCCACCGGGTTCGGCCGATCCCGGTATTTTTTTTATATATATAACCTATAGTGTTGAATTAACGAGCAAAACCATTCTTTTTTGGCGAGGGAACCCTAAATCGTTCTAAAAAATATATTCAAACCCGTTGTTTATGAAAACTTTAGTTATATTCTTTTAGTAATGAATATTCTTTTTAAAAAATACAAAAAAAACTTTTAAAAAACTATAAATTTAATTAACAAACATCACATGTGGGCCAATAATAATCTATATATAGATTATTAAACAGCCCAAAATTACTTATAGAATGGGTCAATAAGCCAAACCCAATTAACATTTTTAAGCATAATACCTAAAGAATAAATAAATAAATAAACAAAAACATCAGCCATCGCCTCAGTAACCAATCAGCTTCTTTCTGTTGACAAAAAGACCATCGCCTCATCGCCTTTTCCGGTTCGCCTCACGGTTTCAACGATCTCCAACAACAAATATCCGTTGGTCTATCGTTTGTGAAATGTTTTTTTTCCTCAATGAAGCATGTGAAGAGGGATTTGCGTAATTATTTTGGTGACAATTATATGAATGATGCTTGTATTTGTTATACTAAAAATGAATTATTTTTTAAAGTCACGATTGAAGATCATCGTTTTTCAAAACATAAAAACGCGTAGAGAACAATTGTGGTATGTAGTATCTTTTTATTTAATATGATTTTGTATTTTATTGATTATTAACGATATATTTTTGTTATGATGGTGGTATTGTTTTTTATTTATCTGACCCAATGATCTACCCGACCCGACACATCCGGCTCGAAAACTTTAACGCTGGAAAAAAGAATCAAGCACAAAAAAATTCCTAAACCCATAAGAAAAATTCATGGCTCCGCCACTGCCGAAAGGTTGAGTCATATTTGAGTGCAATAGCTAATTTGATTGCTATCATGAGATGCATTGGGATCAATAACATGGTTTGAGGTTGCGAACCAAAAGTTTTACACATGTAAGTGATGGATGCAAATTCTCAATGGGCTTTAAAACTACTAAGATTAAGATGGCATTATTTTCAAATGAAAATGTCATGAAAACATTCAGGTTCTGACTGTTTAGTATTAACCCGTTTAAAACACATCGAGGTTGGATTGTTTAAAAAACTTTTCATGTTTCGGCTGTACTAAAAATAAACAAGTTGACTTATTAACCCATTTAAAATCAAAATAAATTTATCAAATTTATCAGTTTAACTTGTCAACCTATTTTTAACCCGTGTTGACTTGCCAATCTGTTTGATATGTTAAGATAAACCTGCACATGTGTGCTTAGTATATGACTGTAAATGTGTTCAAGTTAGGTTCATGTTTATGGATCACATTTAGGTTTATCGATTTCAACCCACCAACTTATTAACAAAACGTGATTATCACCGTTAGCTAAATATAGAGATAGCAATATAGCATGCACCATACTTCAATATCATTTTGCATTTATGTGCATCTATTTTTAAGTTTGGTCCAAATATTTGAAGATACGTTTTATATAATTTGTGCCTCAAACTTCATCCATGGGAGTTCTTATGGACCGGCAAACCTGTTTGAATAAAAGACAAAAAAGAAAAGAAAGGTTATTTAATTTTTATTATATTATTAAATATAAATTGATATAAATTTTTATTATATTATTTAATTTTTATTATATTATTAAATATAAATTGATATACTTACTTTCTTTTTAACATACATAAGTTCCAAACAGTTTTAACGAAGTTATTTGGCAAAACCCTAATCAATATCATCGCCCCAACTTTCTGACCATACGTTCCATTTATCTCCATCATCGATTTCTTCTTAAGTACACAAGAATACCTCAATTCAACTATGTATTAACCTTGGAGAGCAATTGGCAACATCTATTTGTACCCCCGGTAGTGCTAAAATCGCTTTTAAGACATAGTGATTACACACGACGCATGTTTAATTTTCTTTATTGCTTTTGTTTATTCAATTGTTTGACAGATTATTCCATCAATTTAAAAGCGATTTGATTTCATATCACTCAATACCAAATATGAATCTGTCAAAAGTTATTCCTGATTTGTCAAAACTTGAACCACTTGACGAAACCAATTACCATCATTGGTCTCAAAAGATGTTAACATTTTTCAAGCATTTGCATATTAATTATGTTTTGCTTTAAGATCCATTCAAATATTCTGTTCAACCCGTCCCTATTCATATTATTGTTTCTTCTTCATTCATGCCTACAACTAAAATTGTTAAAAATATGAAAACGATAACAAGGTTGTTCTTGATCATTTATTATATCATATGACCAATAATTTATTTGATTTTTTTATCGAATACAAATATGTAAAGGATATTTGGGATATATTGAATAGAAGATATGGTCTGATGATGCGGGAATTAAAAAATATGTGGTAGGGAATTGGTTGCGGTTCCAAATTACTGCTGATCAGTCAAATAATGGATCAAGTGCATGATTATGAAAATCTTATTGCTGCTATTTTATCTGAAGGAATAAAGATGTGTGAAGTCTTACAAGCAAATGTTCTGTTAGAAATTTCCTCCACCCTTGAGTGATTACAAAAATTATCTCAAACACAAGAAAAAAAGGCACGTCTTTGCAAGAATTGATTGGTCATATGTGAACTGAAGAGGCTAACTAGCTCAAAGATAAGCTTTCCAACATTTCTTTAAATACTTATAACGCTAATCTTATTGAGTCCACGGGAACTGAAGAGGGTAATAAGTATAAAGGGAGAAACAAGAAAACTAACAACTTTAAAAATCATGGGAAAGGAAAAAAGGAAGCTTAGGGTTTCAAAGGGTGATGGAAAGTTCAAGAAAAACCCCTACCAATGCTATGTATGTGGAAAATTGGTCACAAAGCTTATCAATGTCATAAAAGGAAAAATCAAGGTGCTCAACTAAATGTTGCTGAAAATGAAGAAGTAATTGTTGCATTGATTGAATTGAATATGGTGGAAAGAAAAACCGAATGGATCTTAGACTCTCGGGCTTCAAGGCATTATTGCAATAACAAAAGTTTAATTCTGATTTTAAAGAAGTGGTCAATGTTAAACCGGTTTACATGGGAACAAAGGACACGAGTGGAGTTCACGGCAAAGGGAAGGTTCTTCTAAAGCTTACTTCTGGAAAAACCTTAGCTTTATCTGATATTTTATATGTTCATTATCTTCATAGGATTATAGTATATGGGGTAGTTCACAACAAAGTTTGTCTGAAACAAGTTTTAGAATATGATAACATGTTATTTCAAATAATGACAACTTTGTTGGGAAGGCCTACCTTAGTGGTGGATTATTTGTGATGAACACTATAAATGTTTCTGATAATGCATCTAGTTCTGCTTATATGGTTGAGTCTGTTGATATGTGGCATGCTAGATTAGGTCATATTGGATTTTCTTCTATTAAAAGACTTAAAAATGCGGCCACGATTCATGTTAGTAATATGTGTGAAAAGGTTGAGTGTCGTGTATGTGTAGAAGCAAAACACGCTAAAAAGTCTTTTAAAAATGTAACTAGTAGAAGAACTTATTTGCTAGAACTTATTCATACATATTTAGCTTATTTTAAAAATGCAACTGGTAAAGGAGGTAAACATTATTATATGACTTTTATTGATGATTATTCGAGATATACTAAGTTTACCTCTGAAGGTCAAAATATGAGGCCGAAAAAACGTATATGATTTATAAATATGAAGTTAAAACTGACTTGATAGAAAAAATCAAAAGATTAAGATTCAATATAGGTGGTGAATATATTACTAATACTTTTAAAGAATTTTGTGAACTAAATGGTATTATACATGAGTTTAGTGCACCTTATGTTACTCAATAGAATGGTATGACCAAATGAAAAAATAGAACCCTTAAAAATATGATGAATGCTATGCTTTTAAGTTCAGAGTTATCTGATAACATTAGGGGAAGCTGTTTTATCTGTTTGTCATGTAATTAACATAGTTCCACATAATGGAAAAGATAAAACATTATATGAACTATGGAAAGGCTATGCTCCAAACTTAAAATTTATGAAAATGTGGGGGTATTTGGATAAAGTTGGATTGCCTGATTTCAAAAGAACAAACATTGGATCTAAAACGGTAGATTTGGTATTCGTTGGTTATGCTCAATATAGTGTTGCATATAGATTCATGTTATCTAATGCTATGTTGCATGCTAATACACCATCTTCTAGTTTAATTAATGAGATTATTGATAATATTGAGCCTAAAAGGAGTAAGAGATGTAGAACTCAGATTAGTTTTGGAACAAATTTTATTACAGCTTTTTTAACTGAGAACTTACATATTGATATGCTAAATAAGGAATTTGTTTCTTTATACTTGATTGAAAATGATCCTTAAAACTTATCAAGAAGCTGTAACTCCAGTTGATGCTAGTGTGTGGAAAAAGACAATTAAAAGTGAACAAGATTCTATATTATTTAAGAGTAAAGTATCAAATAATTACTGAGGTTTGATCAATTATGTGATTTCGGTCCAAAAAGTTTTTTTGTGCAACTGGACCATTGAGATTTCCTGATAATTGCCAACTTAGTCCAAATCACTAACCCTGTTATGTTTTTATGTTAACTGAAAGGTAAAACGGTCTTTTCTTATTATTTTTATTTTGATTTATCTTTATAATTTTAGAATAAAAAATATTTTTAGATCTTTTAAAGGGCCCCAAACCGCACCCTTCTTCCCCCATCTCTCGATCATGAAACTTGCACCGGCCTTCGATTTTTCCGGTGAGGATATGGAAACGGCAACAAATCGGCGCCATCGCCAGATCATAGATGTGTTTGGAAACAAACCGCCTCCCACTCCATTTCACCTTCAAAGATGAGCCGGACCTACAATCACGAAGAAATCTAGGCAATCGTCGACGTCGGCGAACAATCAAAGTGATTGTGGGGTGATGCAGCGCTGGAGAGTGGTAGTGCTGGTGGTATTCGAAGGTTGCCGGATGTCTGTATGCAGTGAGAGAGATTTTATAAAGATTTAACTCTTTTTTAAATAGTATTTTTAAAATCAAGGGTAATTTGGTCTTTTTGTAAAAAACTAACTGAAAGTTTGGATGGAGTTAGTGATTTGGGTGAAATTGGCAACAATTGGGAAACCTCGACGTTCCATTTGCATAAAAAAAACTTTTTAGACGAAAGTGGCATAATTGACTAAAACTAAAGAACAATTTTAGTATTTTACTCATTATTTAATAATACTTAGGAATTAACTGAATTGCCTAAAGGTACTAAACCCGTTACTAGCAAATGGATTTTTAAGAAAAAACTAAAACCTGATGGAACTACTGATAAATACAAGGCTAGACTTGTAATTAGAGGGTTCACTCAAAAACAAGGTCTTGATTATTTTGACACATATTCTCCTGAAACTAAGATCACAACTATTAGGTCACTTATTGCTTTAGCATCTATACATGATCTAGTTGTTTATCAAATGATGTTAAAACAACCTTTTTAAATGGTGACTATATGAGGAGATCTATATGTTACAACCTCATGGTTTTATTATTTCAGGTCAAGAAAATAAAGTATGTAAACTTAAAAAAATCTTTATATGGATTGAAACAAGCACCTTAGAAATGGTATGAAAAATTAGATAATACATTGAAAATGGGTGGTTATGTGATGAATGCATATTCTAAACAATTTGAATCAGGATATGTCTATATGTGGATGATATGTTGATTTTTGATGCTAATGTAAATGATGTCAATAGAACCTAATCATTTTTATTATCTAAATTTGAGATGAAAGACATGGGTAAGGCTGAGGATGATGCAATTCATTGAATTCAAATAAAAAGAAATCAATATGGTATTTCTTAATATCAATCACACTATGTTAAACAAGTGCTTAAAAAGTATGGTTATTTTGATGTAAATCCCATAAGAACTCTTTATGATCCTAGTGTACACCTTAAAAAGAATAAAAATGAAGGTGTGCCACAACGTGAATATGAAAGGATTATAGGAAGTGTTATGTTTTTATTGAATCACACTCGACCAGACATAGCTTATACAATTAGTAGACTCAATCGTTACACACATAATCTTAATAAAGAACATTGGGATGCACTTCATAGAATGTTAAGGTATCTTAAGGGTACTATAGACTTAAGTTTGCATTATAAAAAATTTCCTGTTGTGTTAGAAGGATATTCTGATGCTGATTGGGTCTCTGATAATAATGAAGTAAGTTTTACTAGTGGTTGTTTGTTTATGTTAGAAGGTGGCAATTTCATAGAAATCTTCTAAGCATACATGTATTGCACGCTCCACTATAGAGTCTGAATTTATTGCTCTTCTGTTAGCAAGGCAAGAAGCAGAATGTTTGAGAAGTTTATCAGGTGATATTCCACAATAGGGAAGGGTGGTAACTCCTATTCCTATTCATTGTGATTCACAGGCTGCTATAGATGTCGACAAGAATGATGTGTATAATGGCAAGAAAAGGCACATACATCTAAGACATGGTTCAGTAAAACATATGTTAAAAGACGGCGCCATGGCTTTGGAATTTGTGAGATTTGAGAGGAATTTGACAGATCCATTAACCACTAAAGGTTTGGTCTTACCAATGTCGAGGGGGTGGGGCTTAAGCCCAATAGTGAGGATTGTATGGTGGGTACCCCACAGTGGTCAAACGAAACCATATAAATCCTAAATTACACTGCATTCCTATCCCTATGGAAAAATGTAGTGTTTTTAAATAAAGGTTGAGAATTATATCTCTTAATGAATTCATAGCCTAATGAGGTGGTTCTTTGAGACGAACTTGATGAATTCAGTGATAATGTGTAAAGGTTGAACTTTCTTATGTTCTTAATGATTTCATAGTCAAAGTGTGGGTTAGTCTATGCATGACGCAAACTTTTGATTGAAATCACCTATGTGAGTGTAAGGTGATGTCGCCTTCTATATGAGATATGGGCTATCTCAGAGAACTCATGAGTTCGTACATGGCTATATAATTTGTTGTAGTACCACAGAGCTTGAATAGAACCTCGGGTTTGATACGTGTTGTGGGGGTCTCATCTGAATTCATTAAGTTCAAGAGTCATTCACTTGATGAAGTTCTAATGTTGCCTCACTCCACTATGTGTTAATTCAAATCGCAAGATATTAACACTTAAGTACAAAACAAACCTAACATATGATAAAAAATTGAAAACTGTATGACTATTTTCTTGCTGGAGAATGTTGGAATAAAAGACGGAAAAAGAAAAGAAAGGCTATTTAATTTTATTATATTATAAATATAAATTAATATAATTACTTTCTTTTTAACATACGGAAGTTCCAAACATTGTTAAACAAGTTATTTTGCAAAATCCAAATCATCCCCATCACTCCAACTTTCTGATCATACGTTCCATTCATCTCCATCATTGATTTCTTATTGAGTACACAAGAATACTTTAATTCATCTTTGTGTTAATCTTGGAGAGCGATTGACAACATCTATTTGTATCCCTGCAGTGTTCAAATCACTTTTAAAACAGTGTTATTACACACAATACATTTTTAATTTTTTTATTGCTTTTGTTTATTATAGTTTGAAAAATTATTCCAACAAAACTCACCAAAAACATTGAAGGAGTGAATGACAACGAATTGCATGGTGATAAAGTTCCCAGGTGTCATTGTACATGTTTTTTATCATGATAATAAAGTGTATATGAATGAATTATAAAAGCCAAAAAGGAAAACGAAAAAATTGACAGAAACAATTGTGGTTGCGCATGATTAAAAATGTAAAATGGTATAAGTTAATATGATATATATAATTTAGTTACTTCATTGATCATTCAAAATCATGTTCACTACTAGAAAAATGAGTATACCAACCGACAATGTTTCATTGATCATACAAGATTAGTAGCTGGTTAGTAATTTCTCTCAGTAATATCGGTCGGTAAATCATTGATAAATTTATTTATTCACGCCATGTTTTCCAACATAGTACCACCAGTTGAAATTTGAAAGACTTAAAAATCTTGTTAACATTAAATGGTATCATGCATCTACCATCCATACACCTTTGTACAATGTTGATGAACGTGAACTTGTTTTCAAAGCTTCTGCTTATCATATGCCCCAACTTCCTCATTAAGGAGCCACTTTCCATTAAAATTTCTCCAATGGTGATGTAAATTAATTTGTCAAAATCACTTTTAAATATTATTGATTTTCATAAATCCAATTACTAGACTTTGGATTTGCATCTTTTATGCCCAAAATATTCCTTAAAAGGTCTTGTTACTCCAAGCCCACAAGGAGAGGAGTCCAGTGTTTCACACATGTTGAAGGTTGTGTGAAGCTATAAATAATACACGATAATGTGCTTTTTATGGTCTACAAATATCTCATAAATGAAACTAAAATAATCTAAATATTTCTTTGATAATACAACCAATTTCTAAAACGTTTTTAGATATAATTTATTTATTGGATTAAATATAAGAGAATAAAGTGTGTGGGTACAGGTTAGATATGGAATTGGAAGGCCAGAAAGAAGATAAGAAACTAACATAGGAAGAGAAGAGGAATTGATTCAATGCATGGCCACATGAAGTGATAAGGAAGAGGGTATATTCCCTCATATTTGTTTCTTTTTTTCTTTATTTATATTTTAAATACAAAAGAAAATAATTCAAATTTGCTATTTTCTTCACATCACTTGATATTCAAAGTTATTTACTTCCTACACTATCATTTAATAATGAATAAATAATAAAACATGTTTACTTAGGTATTAAAATTCAATAGATACTATTTTTCTTTTGAACGGCAAACAAAGCTCGTCACCCGGTATATTTATTGGCAAAAGGCCACTCACTCCTACTATAGCAGACAACATTAGTGACTAGGCCCGCTATCAATTCCAGAGAAAACCACCCCTGAAGACACACTATGGTAAAATCATTGCTCGCTCACGACATTTTGTCATGAGCAAGACTCAAACCGGAAACCTCCTTATAGAGTCACCGGAGTACCCCTTTTGAAACATATATCAAACGAATTTTTTTTCAAGTAAAAAAGATAAAAGCCTAAAAGTATTTTGTTGGACCATATAAAACGGAGGTCAAATGAATAAATTTTGGCATCATCTGCTTTGTTTGTGGCTTACATAATGTATTTAAAAAAATGTATATATTAGTGGGTATCTTAGATATTTAACATGAATATTTTCATTGTGATCATATAGTTGAAAGTCCCGTTTTAATAAGACAGATGAATTAGGTTTTAAGTTCAAAATTGTGAAAAGTGATTAGGTTGCAGGAAAAATACCTAATTATGTTAGATATCATACCAAAACCATATTTTGGTTTTATACTGTGAATAATTAGATAACCTTCGAAGAATAGTGCGGGTGTTTGATTCTTCTCTAGCAAAGATGTCATGTTTGAATCTTACTTCTACTTATTTTCTTCTATAACTTTTTGAAGCATCTACATAGCACAAGCTGCAATTTGCATTATCTTGTTGTAAGGTATTGACGAGATCTCATGAACTTTTTAGTTAAGGTTTCTAATTGTTACCTAAAAAATACTAATTATTAATATTTTGGCTTTAATTTTAACTAGCTAGTTTTAAACTCAATCTCACATTTAAAATGAGAGAATAAATGAAAATTCATGTGAGATTATACGTGAAAGATGTACATTAAGTAATTGATCTATCATATTTGACATATGTACAAACATTTGATTACAGTCGTTGCTATGTAGTGGTTATCTTTTCAAATTCAACTTGAAATAAAAGATAAACGTGAAATATAATCATTAAATAACAACTAAGATCCATAACGGAAAAAAAATAAAAATAAAAAATGTTTTAATGACTACAATAAAACACGAAATAACTATATATTATTATTAAGTGCATTTTCCTAAAAGAATGTATCTTAGAGCATTCTCATCCCTCATCCCACTCTCTCCCTCTAAACCAAAAATTACACTAAAACTCACTATATTTTCTTTCTTTATTTCAATTAACTAATATTTTTTATACCTTTTATCATTATCTTTCCTCTTTTATTCACTCACAATCACTTTCAAAATATATTAAAAAATTATAGAGAATGAACAGTAGCTTTTCAAATATACAAAAAAATCACTATTTTTTCTAAAATATAAAAACTTTTCACTCACAACACCCTGAATCACTCTCTAAATTATAAAAATACCCCTCACATAAAATAAGGGGTTAGATAAAAACACCCTATGTATATTTAGGGTCTGGTTTACTTGTGTGGGGTATGAGCTGCCCAAGCAAATAACATGTATCATTGATTTTTTTTTATATATGTATTATCTTATTTATAGAAAAAACAAAGTTTAATAAATATGTTGTTTTTTCTTTCATTTTCATAACAAGCCAACAATTTTAACTTTATAAATTAAAAACCAATTCAAAATACTCTCAAGGAGTATTTAGCTCAAGTGTACTAAAATTTTAAAGGAATTAAATATGGAATTGAGTGTCAAGTATTTAGAATTTATATTTATCAAAAGAATTAAATTTTGTTATATATCATGTTAACACAGCAAACTTCAAGAACTAAAATATATCATTGCTGCAACCATCTCTATGGCCTCAAATGCCGCCGCCCCTCCCACCACTCACCGATTGTCCATGCACATCGCCACCACTACTTTCACCAATGACGATAATTTTGGTGGTGGAAGTCCTAGCACATCAAGGTGAAGGTGATGGTGGTGTCGAGGTTGGTGATGACAGGGTGGGAATTAAAAATTCTAATTCTTTTTTTCTAGTTAAATTCTTTCACAATTAAAAAAGAATGTCGAATTTTTTACATGTTCAAATTTGATGAAATTCGTCCAAATTAAAGTTCCATTTAGTCTCAACCAATCATGTTTACTTTAGAACTCATACAAATTTGAAATGGAATTCAGAATTAAATTCCCAAAAATCATATGGTGACATATTTAACTTGACATAAACGTTTATACCCTATGGAATAGGCATATAATCCTTGTATTATTAAAGTGCTTCTAATTCCATGGCATATCTGCCAAATATACCGAATCAGTATTTCTTTCACATTCCATCTATGTTTTTTTAACAATAAACATTAGCTAAACCCTTAAAAAATTCTCAAGGGTTCAATATCATGAGGCCTAATCCACCTAGTGATGCTTCACCCAGGCTTAAACCCGGAAATATTACACATGAGTAGGATTTAAACCCACGACGTCAAAAAGAATCAGCCCTCGGATGAACCTAAGGTAAAACTCTTAACCACTCCAACACTGAATCTATGTTTAATTAGAACACTAAAAATGCAAATAATTCATTCTAAAACAATAAAACATTAACTTGTATCCATTTTACCTATCATAAATTAATTTAACTCGTTTTTCAAAGAATTTATTAAAATTTTCCCATCTAATTAAAATACTTGTCAAACATTTGAGTCATTTTCACATTACATGTTTATAAATAATAACACTAAAATAAGATTTCTATTTAAAAAATTTGTAGAAATGTGATCATATAAAAAAAGAAATTGTAGTCCACTGATTTAATAATAAAATGTGGTAGAGAATATGAATACTAATGAATAGATGGGCAAAATACCCACATCAAGCCATCTTCAATTTATTTCACATCCACATCCAAAAATAATAAGTCACGGAAATACCATGACCAAAACTTTACATAAAATTGGAACCAAAGTATACAAAAACTCTAAATCAATAAATTAATATTACATTGATTATTTCTATATAAAATCATGCCAAATATTTTACAATCAGTATGAATAAGTTTTGGTGCTAAAAAGCAAATGAAAAGTGAAAAGAATCTTATTCTCAAATGAATTTTACAAAATAATAATTTTAGCAACCAGAACAAGGCATAATATTGTGTCTTGTATGCCAAAAAGCCTTTATAAGGTATCAAGCCCTCCCACATATCTGTTTCAAACCAAGAAAACCACACCACCTCCCATCATCACCACCACCATCACTGCCACCAGGTAGCGGTTACGGTTTCAAGATGGCAAGGAACGAATGGATAAACGGGTACCTAGAGGCAATCTTGGATGTAGGAGCAAATCTTAAGACCCAAAAAGGAGTTGATGCAAAGATGAAGCTTGAAAAGCTTCAAGACAACGTGAAGCGCAATAAAGACTTCAGTCCAGCCAATTACTTTGTTGAAGAAGTTGTTAATAGTGTTGATGAATCCGACCTTCATCGAACGTGGATCAAGGTAAAATCCATCACCTCTCTATCTAGTTCACTATAAACTATGTGTTTACACCCATTATCAGTTTTTCACATTAGTTAATACAACGATTAAATATGAAATTTTATATATTTTGAAAAGGAGATGATATTAATCTTTTTGGTTTTGGGTAAATATGATATCATGCAAATCTTCAGGGTATATAGAATTTGATTGTTTACCATTTAATCCATACATGTTTCTTTTCCTCTTATACTAATTGTAGGGGTATGGTACTAAACCCGGTTTTACGACCCTAAATTTATTATGTTTGGCTTATTTTATTATATGGACTAATACAATGTTATTGGGCTGAGGGGGTTTGTGGAGGTAACCCTAACTGGGCTAGGCCCATTAGGGTACCATGATGGTGGCCATGAGGCTCTCTATATAAGGAGGTCTCCACCTCCTTATTAGGGGATGATGCTCAGTAAGAGCTGCCATCATATCATTTTTGTGTCTGTAAACAAGAGATCCTTGAGATTTCTTAGCAGTCACCTCCACACCCCCAAAAGGCCATTGCAGATCTCAAGCAACCGGAGAAGAAGATCAAGACGTGGTTCGTTCATCTCGACATCCGTGGAAACATCGTCATGGATTAGGTCAGATTCATCTCATGTTTCGACATTGGCGCCATCCGTGGGACGGCAACGAACTACCCTTCGATTTTCGTCTCGGTTCTCAGATCTCTCCCAAGAAAAACCCAGATCTGGAAGTTTACAGAAAGAGGCTTCAAGACTTGTTCTATTAAAGCTCAAAAAGATCCATAGATCTAAAAGAGGCTTCCAGATCTGTGCAAAAATGAAGCTGAAAAGGATTTGTAGATCCAAAAAAGAAGCTACCTGATTCGGATGATCAAGCCTCCGGATCTGTGATGGTTTTAAATTCTCTCCGCTCCGAGCTTCAGATCTATTTAGATCTGATTTACAGATCTAGATCTAGATTACAGACCTGGATTTTTAGGTTTAAAATTACAGTCTAGATTACGGAGACTTCCGCCGCCATGCACGCGCGCCCGCGAATTCTCACTCCGCGGAAACCACCATGTGGGTTTTGCACAAAAGACCGCCACCATGTGGGTTTTGCGCAGAAGACTGCCACCATGCATGCTCGCCAGCGGGTCACCATTCCGCCGACATGCGTGAGCGCCCGTGGAAACCACCGCGGAAACCACCATGTGGGTTTTGCGCAAAAGACTCACCGCCATGCATGCCCACGCAACTCTCCGCCATGCATGCGCGCCCGCGAGTCACCACTCCGCCGCCGTGCATGCGCACTGCCAAGGATCAAGCTTCGCCACCATGCATGCACGCCCGCGAGTCACGACTCCGCCGCCATGCATGTGCAAGCCTGATTTTGATTTTTGCATACATGTCTCACACTTCCTTTTATTAATTTGAGCAATATGAAAACATTATATTGACATCAAACTAAAAATAAAACGAAGTAAAACATACATGCGCGAGCTTCAAGCTCAAACGCGTTGACGAGTTTTAACTCTAAAACGTCAGGGCCTTAGCCCAATAATATGAGCCTTAGCTCAAATTACTCATAGCATCCATCCCACGTATTGCGCAGCTCGACCATAACATACCTAAGCACAACTAAGGCAAAACACATGCCAAAACATAGTTGTTGAGGTTTCAGGTCGGGGCCGCGCATGGGATTATAATGGATAAAACGCATACTGACGCGCAAAGGCTAAAGAACTCATTCATAATTCCCTATAATAAATGTACGATAACGTCGCGCAAAAGAAGAATAACGAAATGCCAAGGCGCGTGTCAGCATATTCAAAATATCGCAAAATAGCTTGAAATATGACAACTATTAAGGGGTACTTAATAATTTCCTTACAACCTTGTTCAAATTTCAATGTGTAAGCATACCTTATATTCAACAAGCACACGCGCGCGCCATCGCGCATGCGCCACCATGGTTCGATGTACCGCCATCACGCATGCGCCACCATGATTCAATACATCGCCATGAAGCAGCGGCGTGTCACCACGGATCACAATGCGTCGTCACGGGTCAATAATCCGCCACCAAACATGCGCACAGTCGCGGATTAACATTCCGTCGACATTCATTCGCGCCACGACAAGTGAACCTCGCCACCGCGTAAGGTCATTGCGCCACCACACGTACACGCCACCGCGGATAACCATCTGGCCGCCATGGTGCATCCCACCATGCATGAGTGCCACTGCTATGAAGCAGCAGCGCGCCATCACACATGCGCGCTGGCGCCGAGCACCGCACCACCGCGATCCAACACCAACCAACCACGTGCATTGACGATTCGTTTTAACCAAAGGGATGGAATTGCGCGCAACGCGCGTGCAAGAAAAGAAAAAGAAAAAACAAGCCCTATTGAAAAGGCAAACTAGTCTAATATCTATCTTATCTCGCTCGCGCGAGACAAGACACATTAGACTGGGGGGGGGCCTTGAAGGGGGTATGCACCCGCCTTAACATCGAGCGGGGCGGGTCAACCCACAAAATATATACGAGGCTTAAAATCAGGATGTCATGAAGACACAAAGCCAAAACCTATGCGCGTGGCGCATATCACATATGCTCACGCATCACGTATGCTCACGCATCACGCATCTGCGCGATGGCGCAGATGACATGCTCACGCATATCGCATATGCTCACGCATCACATATGTTCACGCATCACGTATGCTCACGCATATCACATCTGCGCGATGGCGCAAATGACATGCTCACGCATATCGCATATGCTCACGCATCACATATGTTCACGCATCACGTATGCTCACGCATATCACATCTGCGCGTGGCGCAGATGACATGCTCACGCATATCGCATATGCTCACGCATCACATATGCTCACGCATATCACATCTGCGCATGAAACATCTGCGCGTGGCGCATATCACATACGCGCCAAACTTAAAGGTTGAGAATCCTCATAAACCCATAGGCCGCGCGCCAAACTTAAAGGTTGGGAATCCTCATAAACCCATAGGCCGCGCGCCAAACTTAAAGGTTGGGAATCCTCATAAACCCATAGGCCACGCGCCAAACTTAAAGGTTGGGAATCCTCATAAACCCATAGGCCGCGCGCCAAACTAAAAGGTTGGGAATCCTCAAACCCATACGGCTACACGCCATATTCAAAGGTTGGGAATCCTTATAAACCCAAAGGCCACGCGCCAAACTTAAAGGTTGGGAATCCTCATAAACCCATAGGCCACGCGCCAAACTTAAAGGTTGGGAATCCTCATAAACCCATAGGCCACGCGCCAAACTTAAAGGTTGAGAATCCTCATAAACCCAAACGGCCACGCGCCAACGCAGGTTGGGCACACCTCATAATTTGCCCGAGGATGGGAACCATGCAATACATCCACTTTTAGTTGATATGTTTTTGCAGGTTCGGCTACGAGTCGCACAAGCACCTATGACATTATTATTATTATCTGGCCGTCTGTGCCTCCATCATTATTTTGAAGACAAGCCGGGATAGTCATCCTGCGCAAAAGAGGCCCTTGTGGGCCAGTCATTATCATCATATTATAGCTCGTAAGTCGCCTCGCGCGCAAGCTTAATTATTTTTATAGCTCGTAAGTCGCCTCGCGCGCAAGCTTTATTATTTTTATAGCTCGTAAGTCGCCTCGCGCGCAAGCTTTATTATTTTTATAGCTCGTAAGTCGCCTCGCGCGCAAGCTTTATTATTTTTATAGCTCGTAAGCTGCCTCGCGCGCAAGTTACATTACATTATTATCGAGACGCGCACTCTATCTTTTATCAGGCCCCGCGCCACTATTGTTATGATGCGTGCTATCTCTTATTCATGCTAGTGCACCATCATTATCATAAAGACCACAACATGTCACCATCATGGAGAAAACCTCCCAAAACTCAAAGACAATAAAGACAAGGCCGAAGAAAAGAAAAAAAAAACCGCCTCATGTCCTAACACACCTTATAAAGTCCAGCGCTCCACCTAAACGCTTGCACGCCTAGGAGCAACACTGGACTTGGTGGGCTTGTAGGGGTATGGTACTAAACCCGGTTTTACGACCCTAAATTTATTATGTTTGGCTTATTTTATTATATGGACTAATACAATGTTATTGGGCTGAGGGGGTTTTGTGGAGGTAACCCTAACTGGGCTAGGCCCATTAGGGTACCATGATGGTGGCCATGAGGCTCTCTATATAAGGAGGTCTCCACCTCCTTATTAGGGGATGATGCTCAGTAAGAGCTGCCATCATATCATTTTTGTGTCTGTAAACAAGAGATCCTTGAGATTTCTTAGCAGTCACCTCCACACCCCCAAAAGGCCATTGCAGATCTCAAGCAACCGGAGAAGAAGATCAAGACGTGGTTTGTTCATCTCGACATCCGTGGAAACATCGTCATGGATCAGGTCAGATTCATCTCATGTTTCGACACTAATCATGTAACCGATAGTATGGCATGAAGGACGATTACTAATTAGTAATTACTAACCTCTAATCGTTCGCGCAGGTAATTGCAACAAGGAACACCCTTGAAAGAAGCAACAGGCTCGAGAATATGTGTTGGCGGATTTGGCATCTTACCCGTAAAAAGAAGCAGGTTTGATCCCCAACCTTTAAAAGCAGAGAAAGATATAAGTTTATCAAGGTTATATTTCAAAAAGAAAAATATAAAAAATCATTTCTTTATTTAAATTTCAGTCATAATGGATCTTTTTGTTGAGATTATTGATGACTACCTAAGTTGACAAGATTTTTGTTTACAAGGTTGAACTTAATAAAAAGTATGCACCTAAAGATTTGACCCGTTTATATACAAACGGGTTGATGAGGTAATTTCTAATAGGTTGAATGGGTTAAACTAACAAATTAAACTAAACTAAAGAATACATGTCAAATAGGTCAAACAGGATGAAAGTCAACTGAAAGTACAAATGCGTAATAAACTAGTAATCATACTTCACATATCACTCATTTTCAAATAAAAAAAATACATAACGTAGTGTTTGAGGGGGGCCCATTTTAACGTACTGCATGTTTTGACCCATTACCACAACCGACCCAACCCGCCTATTTTTTTCAGATAGCAGTAGATGATGCACAAAGATTGGCAAATCGCCGTATTGAACGGGAAAAAGGTCGCCATGATGCTGCAGAAGATCTTTCAGAGCTCTCAGAAGGTGAAAAAGAAAAGGACGAATCTCAACCCGTTAACAAGATATCAAGAATAAACTCTGAAATGGTAATGTGGTCAGACGAAAGCAAATCTAGACAACTTTATATTGTCCTCATCAGGTATCCTAAAACTTAGCCTTAAAACAAATTCACCATTGAAATCACACCTAATACATGACATATATACTGTATGATGTATTTTGTGTAGTATTCATGGGTTGGTGCGGGGCGAAAACATGGAGCTTGGGCGAGATTCTGACACGGGTGGGCAGGTGAAATATGTGGTGGAACTTGCACGGGCATTGGCTGACATGGAAGGAGTCATACGAGTGGATTTGCTGACTAGGCAAATAGCATGCCCGGACGTGGATTATGGTTATGGTGAACCCATCGAGATGCTCTCGTCTCCACCTGAAGGTTCCGGAAATTGTGGAGCCTACATTGTTCGTATCCCTTGTGGACCTCGCGACAAGTAATTCCTCTTCGTACTTCAACTTTTTACCATGTCCATTAGATATGTCGGTTTCGACCCATTTACTTATCAATGGGTCAAAACTAGGGCTTTCAAAAAGCTTGTGGCTCTCTCAAAATCGGCTCGTTTGTAAACAAGCTGAGCTGAGCTGAGCTGGCTCAGTTTGTAAACAACTTTAGGCTCGTTTGGAAACAATGAGCCCGTTTGTAAGCAGGCCAAGCCCTAGCCAAAGTAAGTTCATTCGTTGTCTCACTCGATAGCTTTGTTAGGCACGGTTAAACTAAAGCCCAAATGATATAATATATATAGATTACAACCCAAAAGTATAACCGGAATTTTAATATATATAAATTATAACCCAGATTCTATATACTTAAGTATAAACCAAATTTTAAAATATATATAAATTGTGGATTTTGTAATTTATTAGTTATGCATTATGTGTATGTTAAAAGTATTATTTTTCTTATCAAAACAACCAAAATGTGTAAAAATATAAAACTAAAATTCTTTTAAAAGAATAAACGAGCTGGCTTGACGAGCCACGTGCTGGCTCCAGCTCAAAATCTCAGCTCGCTAAGATAAGCAAGCCGAGCCGGATTGGCTTGGTTAGTAAGCAATTCGAGCTTGAGCCTACCTGGCTTAGCTTGACTCGTTTACAGCCCCGAGTGAAAATGGGTTACAGCATATACTCAATGAGTCAAAACGGGCCAAATCCAAAAATCTAGCTTAAAGAGAAACGGGTCAAATGGGTTAGACCTTAGAACTCATCCACAGTGTAATTCAAAGCTTAAAACCTCCAAAAACGTTTTTATTTAACTAGATTATTATTATTATTATAATAACATAGTTCTTGTAATGTTTATGCTCGTTTCAGATACATATTCAAAGAGTCACTATGGCCACACATCCCCGAATTTGTTGACGGGGCACTAAGTCACGTAGTCAACATGGCACGAGCTTTAGGAGAGGAGTTTGATGGCGGGAAGCCGATATGGCCGTATGTGATCCACGGTCACTACGCAGACGCGGGTGAAGTTGCAGCCCGTTTGTCCGGTTCCTTAAACGTGCCTATGGCGTTGACTGGACACTCACTCGGAAGAAACAAGTTTGAGCAGTTATTAAAACAAGGAAGACTTTCTAAGGAAGATATTAACTCAACTTATAAGATAATGAGACGGATTGAAGGCGAAGAGTTGGCATTAGATGCAGCCGAAATGGTTGTTACTAGTACACGACAAGAGATTGACGAACAATGGGGATTGTATGACGGGTTTGATGTTAAGCTTGAAAGGAAACTCAGGGTTAGAAAGAGGAGAGGAGTTAGTTGTCTTGGAAGACACATGCCTCGGATGGTGGTAAGTTTTATATAAATTCATGATCTTTTTACCATTTGACTTTTTGACTCGAGTGATCCTGGTTACCATTAGATCATGTTGTAAATATTGATTATACGAGGTAGTATTATACCATTATGTAAATATGTGTTATCCTATATAACCCACACTAAGGCTTATCTATTATAACTCCAGACTGAGTGTTACGGTGTTTGAAATAATATAGGTAATTCCACCTGGCATGGACTTTAGCTATGTGAAGACTGAAGATTCAATTGAAGGTGACGGGGATCTTGAATCGATAATTGGCCGCGATAAAGCTCTAAACAAAATGGCGGTACCTCCAATATGGACTGAGGTTAGTTATTATTAATAGGCTGATTTTGATGATTATCTCTAACGGGTCATACAGGTAAAGCGAAAATATAAGTAATGGTTATAAAGGGCAGGGTCAAAAGCCCTCTAAAGTTTACTTTTATTGGAGCTATAATGCTTAGTTAGAAAACTATATGATAATTGTAATCAGAATATATATGTGAAAATATAAAACGGTAAAATAGTGTTAAAGGTCAGCAGGGGCCCGTTAAAAACCGAAAATTCGGTTGTTGGGTTTTCAAATACCGTTCAGTTTCGGTTTTCACAATGGTTTTAATCCGGTTTCAGTTTTTTCAGTTGTGCCATTTGGATTTGAAGATTTTGAGCTGGAAATATGGCCCAAAATAATGAATTTTGGCTAATTTTCTTTTGTGTTAATCAATGATTAATTGATTATATACATTTGGGCCTAAAACATTTGGGTGACACCGTTTTTATCTTTTATAAATTACTTAACATTCAGAAAAAAAAATATATCTATTATACAAAATCAATAACAAAAGTCGGTTTTCAGCTTTAAAGGTTCGGTTAAGTTTCAACAGTTTGGTTCGGTTTTTTCAGTTTTCTGTACATGCAAAACCGACACAGAACCGGAATTTCAGTTTTTAAAGAAACATTAAACCAAACCCTCGGTTTTGGGTTGGATTTGGTTATTTCGATTTCGTGCACACCTATCATCTTTCCGTTTGATATTCATAATTTATTAATTCCAATCTTTTTATGCCCAATGCAGATAATGAGGTTTTTCACAAATCCACACAAACCAATGATCCTAGCATTGTCAAGACCGGATCCTAAAAAGAATGTTACCACATTGCTCAAAGCTTTTGGAGAATGTCAACCACTTAGAAAGCTAGCTAACTTGGTACGACTTGTTTATCTATATCTTGAGTTAAGGATTAAGATGCCAATTATAACATAAGTTTAAAACAGTTTGCAAAATTGTTAAATGCAGACACTTATACTTGGGAACAGGGATGACATAGAAGACATGTCAAGTAGCAGTTCAGTCGTTCTTACCACGGTTCTTAAGCTAATCGACCGGTATGACTTGTAAAGACAGGTGGCATATCCAAAACATCATAAGCAAATCGAAGTTCCTGATATTTATCGTCTGGCTGCAAAAACTAAGGTAACTATCAGTAAATGCTAGTTGTATAAGCAACAAAATTTATAGTCAAACAAATGAGAAGGCGCATAACAATATTAAATGAAAAAGATCATTTTTTGGCAATTTACAAGATAAAATTAACTCTTTAATTATAGCAACATTAAATGTTATTTAGCTACTGACCCACAAAATCCCCAATTTTGCACTGTAAAGGGTATTTTGACCATTTGACTAAAGTCAAACACTTGTTTTAGACTACATGCCAAAGTCAAAGTTTGTAACTTTAATGTAAGGAGGGAACGCATATGATGATTATATTAGTATTTATATGTAACATAACATTCTTGTTACAAGAAAACATATTCAACTATTACTTACTGTCATCTAAAACATTAATACTAATATACATGATGTTATTTTATCTTGAAGGGTGTTTTCATCAACCCGGCTCTAGTGGAACCATTTGGTCTAACTATCATCGAGGCATCAGCTTATGGTTTGCCAGTCGTTGCAACGAAGAATGGTGGGCCCGCAGACATACTCAAAGTACGACCTATAATAACATTAGTAGCATCACATGATTATTAATCATGTCTTAATTAACAGTTATGTTCTTGATGTGTTTTCAGGCATTAAATAATGGTCTTCTAGTGGACCCACATGACCAAAAAGCCATTGAAGAGGCTCTACTAAAGCTTGTTGCAGATAAAAACCTATGGATCGAGTGTCGTAAGCATGGTCTAAAGAACATCCATCGTTTTTCATGGCCCGAACATTGCAAAAACTACCTCTCACATCTTGAACAGTGCAGAAACCACCACCCTACCGCCCGTTACAAAATAATCCCCACCAATGAAGAACCGATGAGCGAGTCATTACGCGATGTTGAAGATTTATCTTTAAGATTCTCCATTGATGGTGACTTGAAAGCTAACGGAGACGTGGACCCCGCTACCAGACAAAAAGAGCTTATCGAAACGTTCACGAAAATGTCAACCTCAAATAGGAAGTCAAACACTAGTTACAGTCCAGGAAGAAGGCAGACACTTTACATAATAGCCGTTGACTCTTATGATACAAACGGGGACCCTGCAGAGACGTTATCGATAATCATTAAGAATGTCATGGAAATTGCGGGTGTGAATTCAGGGGTGATAGGTTTTATATTGTTGACAGGGTTGAGTTTAAACGAGACGAAAGAAGTGTTGAAACAATGTCAAGTGAACATAGATAAATTTGATGCACTGGTTTGTAGTAGTGGAAGTGAACTATATTACCCGTGGATAGACCTAACAGTTGATGAAGATTATGATAATCACACCGAGTATCGATGGCCACAAGAGAATGTGAGATCAACAATAATGAGAATTGCTAGGTTGGAAAATGAAGATGATGATAATATGGTGGAAGAAATAAAGACATATAGTTCTCATTGTTACACATACATCATCAAACCAGGAGCTAAGGTAATTTACTAATATATGAGATGATTAAAATATAGTATTAGTAAGAGATTAATAGTTGCAAATTTATAATAATCTGTGTGTATTGTGGTTGTAGACCCGGAGAGTGGATGATCTGCGCCAGATACTAAGCATGAGAAGTTTCCGTTGTAACATGGTTTTCACCCATGCTGCAACTAAGTTAAATGTGATACCATTATTTGCTTCAAGAGCTCAGGCGTTAAGGCTGAGGGGTGTGGGGCGCAATCCTGGGCGCGAGAGCCCCTCCGCTCGCGCCTCGGGGCGCTAACCCCACACCACCGGGGCGCGAGCCGGGGCGCGAGCGGGGCGCGAGCGCGGAAATCCAGGCAGGCGTGAGTGTGGTCGCGGGAGAAGAGAGAGAAAGAGCCGTTGAGCTCGAGAGAAAGAGCCGTTGGAGCTCAATATTTTTTTAAAAAAAAACCTTAAAACCCTTATATAATATCCCAAACTCCTATATAATACCCCATTTCATCTATAAAATACCCCATTTCACCCATATCAATCACCACAACTTCAAACGATACTTTGTTTAGGCATTATTTATGGAGCACCACCTCGTGATCGTGATCGATCGGGTGCTAACGATACTTTGTTTAGGCATTATTTATGGAGCACCAACCTCGATGTTTTTTTTTGTAATTTGAATTTTAAAAAAAATGTGTGTTTTTTTTAATAATTTATGAGTTTTTTTAATAATACGTTTTTTGAATATATTTATAAAAAAATAAAAAAAAAATCCGCTGGAGCCCCTCCACACCAGGGCCAGGGGCTCCGGCGGGGGCTCCAACACCCCCCTTATCCAGTTTCTCTCTCTGCCACACGTCACAATATTATTGGCTGGAGCCCCCACTCGCGCCCCCGTTAGAGCCCCCCACACCCCTCAGCCTAAGGTGTGCAACTTTTTTCCTTCAATATGTAATAGTTGGTAGGGGCTTGCGGTGTAATCAAACAAGCCACTCGCGAGCTACTCGAGATCGGATCGCTAAAAGATCGATCAAGCCAAGCTTAAACAAGCTTTAACCTAAAATAAGCTCTTGTTTAAGAAACGAGCCCCAGCCCGAGCTCAAACCGGCTTAAGAGCCTAAACGAGCCTGTTATTTATATAGCTTTTATTTAATATATTTATATAGGTATCTATCAATTAAATGGGGAACAGACCTCAGCAAAATGGTTGTGTTTGTGGGAGAAAAAGGGGACACAGATTATGAAGACCTCCTGGCGGGCCTCCACAAGACGGTTATTCTGAAAGGTTCGGTTGAATATGGAAGCGAGAAGCTTCTTCGCGGTGAAGAAAGCTTTAAGACAGAAGACATGGTCGCTGCAGACAACCCTAACATAGCCGTTTCAAACGGGTATGAAGTTCAAGATATCAATGCAGCTTTGAAGACTCTCGGGATCAATTGACTTCTTTGTAACTATATATATATATATATATATCTTTATAGAAAAGAAATAAAATATATATATATATACATGATTATACCATGTTGATAAAAACAATATGTATGTATGTATATAACCTAAATCATAGTCCATGAGAAGTGTCTTCACTTTCTTTTTTCTAAACTGTAATTCATGATACATGTGTTGATAGCTACTCAAAAATTTTAATTAATAACCAAATTTGTTAGTTACAAAATTCATTCCCTACAGAGGCTTATTAATTTCCTACACAAAGGAACCTATCCTAAGTCCTAACTATAGGAGTGTAAACAAACCGAGCTCGACTAAGCTCAAGCTCAGCTCATTTCATGCTCTATTTCTAAAGCTCGGCTCGTGCGTAGTATTTCAGGCACGAGCTCAGCTCAGGCTTGGCTCATTTCCTATTTATTAATTATTTTACACACACATATATATATATATATATATATATAGTTTTAAATTATTTGTATATATCACTTTAAATTATAATTTTATGTGTAAAAAATATATATTTATATTATTCAGTTATTTTTATCAAAATTTTAGGCAATCACGAGTAGCTCTCGAGAAGCTTGGGTCGTTTACACCCCTAATGCAATAACATTGATGAATCAGAAACTAAATTTTGTGGCAGCAATAGAAGTATTAAGGGGGAGTTTGGGATTGCTTATTTTCATCAACTTATAACTTATTAACTTTTTGAAAAGTAGTAAGGTGTTTGGTATTGCTTTTACTGTGAGAGAAAAAATTCCATAAGTTACACTTTTGTAACTTATTAACTTAATGAAAAGTTATAAGGAGATAAAATAAGGAGTCCCAAACACCCCCTAAAGAAAAAAACATGGTTGATTTTTGAGCTTCATAAATTTCTTTCTTGGACTAAAAATGGCACAAACAAACCCTAACAATTGATAAGAGATAGAAGACGGATTTCTTACCTGCAACAAGTATATATAATGATCATGGCTTTCATGGTCATCAGATTAGATTAGAGTTGCCCAAATTTTAACTTCTATCAATCAATCAAACATACCCAGTATTTCCCCCCACAAATAGCTTAGGCTATCATAAGTAGGGTCTGGGGAGGGTGGGATGTAGGCACACCTTATCTCTATCCCAAAAGATAGAGAGGTTGCTTCCGGCGAGACCCCCAACTCAAAAGTAAATAGATATACAGATAATATTTATATATATATATATATATATATATATATATTTATATATATATACACACACACACACAATCAACTACAGTACTATGATATTAGTCTGTTTAATTCAACATTTCACTATAGGTAAACTAAAAACACAACACACGGTAGAATTTAGTAAATAATAATAAGTAGAAAATAATAATTCTAAAAGTAGAATTAATAGTAAGAACGATAGTAATACTAACAACCACAACACCCACCACAATAGCAATAGCAATAGCAAAAGGGATAGTAATAATAATAGCCCGTCATTCTAAAGGTCTTTAACCTTAATTCTACGTCTCCAAGAACTCCTATCCTCAACCATGTCCTCAGAGAGGTGCAACAATAGCAAAACACGCCTAATCCTCTCATCCCAAGTCAATTTGGGTCTACCTCTACCCCTCCTCCCCTCTATAATAAGGCTTTCCAAATTTTAACTTCTATCTCTCAAAATGCAGGAGGCAATTGGAGGTAGGTTGATTTTCAAGTACCAAGTCAATCAATAAACTAAACGAACAAAGAAATATATGTGACTTGTTTCGCCTGGCTGCTTATACTTATATTCCAAAGAAACTTATAGCTTATTTTATATCATTTGATTTTTTTATTTAGCTTAGGTTAGTAAAATGATCAAGGGGGCATGGTTACATATTATTATATAACTTATATTTTATATCATTTGATTTTTTTATTTAGCTTAGGTTAGTAAAATGATCAAGGGGGCATGGTTACATATTATTATATAACTTATATTTTGTATGTATCTATTTTATTTTTATGAGTTATACCATTATTTTTGAATAAATTTATATCGAGAATGACGTAAAACTTCTACAAAATTACATTAATATTTGATAAACATTCATATTTGTTTGGTAAGATCTCCTGCAATCATATCTCTAACTGCACTCATGTATAAATCATCTATTCTACGTTGTAGACTCGTGTTTTCATCTATTTCATTAATGTCACTAGACCCTCAACTATCAATACTATTATTTGGAATGTAAGATTCTTGTTGCGCCTTGTTAAATCCTTCATCACATGTATCTTTTTTTCTATTATAATTAACATATTGATTTGTATCCACCAACTTGGCTCTTCTTCAAAAATCCACCATTTACCTCTTATTAATTACGCGTTAATAAGTTGTTAAATTGTTACAGTAATAAGTTGTCTCTTATTAATTATCCACCATTTGCCTCTTAGGCCATGAGGTATACTTTAACGCCCAACATAGGTTAGGATGATATGACATTTTAAATATGCATTAAACCACTCCCCACTAGTGTTAAGTTTGTTAAAAAAAGGCCCATGGATTATGAATTTCACGGATGCATTAATTACTAATTGATTTGTTAAAAATTAATATGAGTGAGATGAAGTTAAATGAATTAAACCATTTCCTTTGAGGGAAAATGGGTAACTTACACCCTTACACAAGTAAGCTTTTTTAAGTAAGCTAAAAAACCATCTTCAAATAAGCTTCTTCAAATTAGCTTATATAAGCTTATAAGCATAAACGTAAAAAGCTTAATGAAACACCAAACTAAGCTTATTTTGTAAAATAAAAAAAAAAGCTATAAGCATGGTTAAATAAGCTAGGCCAAACACCCCCTTATTATTATATCAAGCTCACAGCCTTAATACAACAACTTTAAAAGATGATAGTGGTGGGTGATATCTAGCTCTAACTTGTTAGCCAGCTTGCTAACTACTTTCATTTATGTCTAACCTTGACATAAATGTCTAACTACCAAACTTATGGCAACTACTTCATTAAAGCCCAACTACTTAACAGTATGTCCAATTACTTGGCATTATGTCCAACTACCAACTAGCCTCTTAACTCCATACACCATATTGGAATACATAGACCCGAACCTTATAGGCCTGACTCGGTTAATTACCGGCATTCACCCCTTAATTCCTGAGTTGGATTTCGGGAGGTCTTCAACTCTAAGTAACTCACGCATCTCCTTGAACTTGAGTCCTTGTTCTTTCCCGTTTATATGCTCGACCAATACGTCCCCTTCTTCAACAGCATCCCGAATAAAGTGATATCGAGCCTTGATATGTTTGGTCTTTCCATGAAAAATAGGATTTTTAACGAGTGCTATGGCTGAAGTATTATCAATAAGCAAGAGTACTCATTCCACTTGTTTCCCGGTTACTTCACTTAACAGAGCTCGAAGCCATACGGCTTGACAAGAGGCTGCCGATGCTGCCATATACTCGACTTCACACGAAGACAAAGCAAGTGTGCCTTGTTTCTATGAACACCACGAGATAGGTCTTTTGCCAAAATAGAACACATGCATGGTGGTACTTCGTCCGTCATTTTCGTCAATGTTGTGAGTTGTGACTGCTGTCACTAAAACCGGTTAACAACTTGGTACCGCCCTGTCGATACCGTATACCCATGCTTGTCGTTGCCAAACATACCTCAGAATCTGTTGCACCCCCTGCGTGTGGGATTCCTTCAGGTCTTGTATATACCGACTAACAATGCCATCCGTGTATGCTAAATCGGGTCGGGTATGAAGGAGATAACAAATACATCCAACACGTCTTCGATACTCAGTTCCATCAACCGAAACCCCACTCTCGTCTCGGTCGAACTTAAATCCGGAATCCATCGGATATTGAGCCGAGTTACACGTTTCCAAACTAGCCTGCTTTAGAATCTTTAACGCGTAACTTTCTTGCTTAATTGAGATTCCGTCATTACCTTGATTCACTTCAATACCAAGATAATACGACAATTTTCCCAAATCACTCATCTCGAACCGTTCCCGCATTTGACCCTTGAATGCCTTTACTTCTTCAATATTGGAACCGGTTACCAAGAGATCGTCGACATATACCACAATAATCAATATGGACTTGGTTGATTTCTTCATGTATACGGCTTTTTCCTCGATACATCTTTTGAAACCCATCTCACTTAGAACTCCTTTTATCTTTGAGTTTCAAGCTCTTGGAGCTTGTTTTAGCCTGTAAAGAGCCTTCGTGAGTTTATACACTTTATGACTCTCTCCTTCCTTTACAAACCCATCCGGTTGTTCAGCAAACACTTCTTCTAGTAAATCACCGTGTAAGAAGGCGAATTTTACATCCATGTGATGTGCCTCCCATACTTCACTCATGGCTAGGGCTAGAATAAGTCAAAGCGTTTTGAGTGGAGCCACGGGTGCGAACACCTCACCGTAATTGATCCCGTGTCGTTACACGTACCCCTTTGCAACTAATCATGCCTTGTACTTTTTTATTGATCCGTCTGGATTTTTCATGACTTTGAAAACCCATTTTACCCCAATCGGCTTCACCCTATTAGGACAAACCGTAAGCTTCCATGTGTTGTTTTTCTCGATCGAATCCAACTCGGCTTTCATTGCTTGAACCCACTCTTTACTTTCTTTTGCTTCTTCATATTTTGTAGGTTCGCCTTCAATTAAAAGAATTAAATCTTCATCGAGTACATAATCATCAAGGTATCTTGGTGGAACCGACACCCGTGTGGACCTTCTAAGCATCGGACCTAAATCATGATCCGAAACTAAGTTGCTGTTATTGTTGGGGTTAGATGATGAGCTCGAGTTGTTATTCTGTTCAAAAACATATTCATACTCGTTTTCGTTATTGAATTGCACAATTACCTCCCCCCCAATCGATAACAAAATCTTGCCAAACACTCCCATCAACCGTTTCATTCGAATTCTCTGACCAATTCCACTCTTTCCCTTCATCAAATTTAACATCCCGACTCACCACAACTTTCTTTGTGGTCAGGTCGAGCAAACGAAAAGCCTTGGAACCATGCTCGTTTCCAAAATACACCAATTTCTTGCTCCTATCATTGAGTTTCTTTAGGTATTGGGTCGGAATTTTCGCAAATGCAGTACAACCAAATACCTTTAGATGACTTATATTTGGTTTCTGTTCTTTGAATGCTTCATATGGAGTCTTGTCTTTTACTGCTCGGGTTGTTACTAGGTTTAGAACATAAGTCGAATGTCTAACCCCTTCACCCCACATAACTCGTGGTACATTCCGAGCCTTCAAAATACTTCTCGTCGTCTCTATTAAGGTTCGGTTTCTCCACTCCACCACACCGTTTTGTTGAGGTATGTATGGGGCAGTGAGTTGTCAAGCTACCCAGTGTAACTTGCAAAATTCCAAGAATTCGTGAGAAGTAATTTTTCCACCCTGATATAAATGATAGATGCCAACTCTTTCGAGGGATTTACAATCAACTTTATAAATCATGGGGTAGTGGTGCCGGTGATGCTGAAATTATTGTGGTGGTGTTGACTGAGTACCAAAGTGCTCGGGGGACCTTCATATATATGAATTGTTGGAATTTTCTTCGTTATCACCCTAAGTGGTACGTTGTACTCCCCGCCGGGTCCGGAAGTGTAGCATCCTACTTTTATGAATAAATAATAAAAGACTATTATTTATTTAATTGTGTGTAATTATTTTGTTATGTAGAATAATAATAAGTTGAGTGTGGACTTCGAAAATAAAAGATGGTTAAGGGATGGTGATGGGCCTTAAGGTCCATTGTAACAACTCGGTTTTTCTACATACAACTTTATATCGATTACCCGACCCGTTTTAGGTGCGGGAAAATTGATCACTGAAAAATATCGCGTCTATCGAATAATTATTAAGATTTTATTGTTTTATTCTATTTATTTAATATATATATATATATATATATATATATTGATATAAGGCCAACTATATGTAAATCCCTTGTATATTTTAATTAATATTTTATTAGTTTTTGTTCGGTTTTTATTAGAATTTGTATACTACTAACTTATTTGAATAATGTTGGTCCCGGGATTTGTTCGTGGTTAAAGAGGGCGAAAAAACGATAAAAAACGAGCTCAACCGACGAACCGGACCTAACCAGGAGTGAACCAGACTGGACCAGGCTGGACCCCCTGGCCGGAGCGCCGCACGACGGGGAGGACTAAGCCCGCCGCATGGCGCGGCGGTTGGCTTCCAGATCTTTCTAGCTTTTCGTTAACCGACTTTCGTATTTTTGGACACATGTTGCCTATTTTAAAGACCCCTTAACTCACCCTAAAGAATAACATGAAGTTCCAGACGAATTTGGTGAGTTCCGAGGTGTACGAGATTAGTTTTCGGCAGCTTTGGAGTCAAGGAATCAGCTGGCGAAGTGCTTAATATTCAAGGACGAAGATTCCGGGTTTTATCCCCTTTATTCTTCCGTTCTTATTTATTCTCCCCATGATTTCGTTTATTATTGTTTCGTTTTACTTTAAGATGTTAGGCTAAACATTATAGACTCCTAGACTTATGATGAACCTTTGTTGATGTTTGATTTTGATTGGGGATTTATTTATTGTTATGGTTTTATGAACTAGTAAAAGGTTTACTTATATTAAATTGATGCATATGGATATTTATGATTGTTTGATTAATTATTATTATTCCATAGTTGCCTTGATTATTGTTTGTCATTATGATAGGTTGCTATTAGGTCAATTACTTTGTGTTTTTGATTATTTTATGATTGATGTGCACTAAGATCATAGGAATAATAATTATTAATTAAATAAACCTAAGTGTGCTGCTAACCTAAATAGCTGTAAGGTGCTAGCTTATTGGTAGGTCTTTGTTGATCAGGATTACTAGATTTAGTTCTTCGTAAGGAGTCCGTCTAGGTTTGATTGGTTAACTTTGTCTATCAAGTAAATTGAATATTTTAAGCTGCCTTTGATTTCCGCGCTATAAGGTAGGATTTCGTATAATGGAACTAAGTCATAAATAATTAGGTGACCGTAAGGAAACTTGATTTTTAATACCGGTGTTCGTTAAAACTTATTAGAAACCCATAGGTGTCTTTTGAGAAGGGTCAGGGGTCCTGTTCGGGTTCTCTCTTAGGTGTAGTCCATAACTACCCGATTAAGTAACAACTGAAATTTAGGGGATTCTAGCCTAGGTGGTTATCTCGTCATCATCTGAATTAAGTCTAGGGTTAAATCGTTTTTAAGTCCTTAGTGTTATTAATTAGTTTAATTTTAGTTTTAGTAAACCCCCCTTTTAAGAAATAATAATAAATAAATAGTTGTGTTTGTAGTTGAGTCTACTTTAGCTAGTTAATGTAATTAAAAGAGTCTCGTGGGTTCGATATCCGAACTTACTTAGCTGTACTAGAGTCGATCGGTTCACTTGCCGGTTAGTAGTTTAGTTAAGTTTAAGAGTCTAGAATTTATTACTTAGTGTCTAAATTAGCGTAATTTTAGTTAATAATATTAAACTACTTTTAGCACATCAATATATATATATATATATATATATATATATATATAACTTTGAAAGATGTACATTTTTAGCCCGAAACTAAACTTAAAACCTTTATTGTTTTCACATCAAATCTTCAGGGACTAAAATGCAACTTCTATATAATATTTTATAACCCTTGATCCGTTAACCTATTAGCCCATGATCCAAGGACCACTTCCGTTAAAGTCAGAAGTCAGTTCACCGATCATCATAGATTCTCCACCGAAGTCATCACCACAGAGTTCACCGCCGTCGAGCCCCATAACCATTCCCGATATTCAATGGCCGACAACTGAACCGTTTACCAACAAGCCTTCGAGGGTTTCACCGGAGATCACTCGCCCATCATCACCCCCGCAATCAATAACCCTAATTCCTGGCAGATTCCATCTTATGTCATAACCAGTCTCACCCAGAGCAATCTATTCCATGGCCATGACAATGAAGATGCACCAGCGCACATCAACCGTCTTACTCGTGTGCTTAGGATGTTCAATTTGCAAGGTGCTAATGAAGATGCCATTTTCCTCCATTTATTCCCGTTTTCACTTACGAGTCGTGCCGCCACTTGGCTCGATTCCCAACCTGCTAGAGCATTCACTACTTGGGAGGCGTTGCGTATCGCTTTCTTGAAGAAATACTTCCCGCCTACCAAAGCATCTCGTCTCCGTGATCAAATTCATTCTTTCCATATGGAGCCGGACGAGCCGTACTATCAAGCTTGGGAGCGCTTTCAGGGTTTACTAGCCCGTTGTTCATAGCATGGTCTTACTCTGTGGGCCCTTGTTGAGAAGTTTTACAATGGGCTGACATATGAGACACAGGCTCGTTTTGACACTGCTGCTGGAGGTTATTTAATGGATAAGAAAAGTGTAGTAGAGTGTAATGAGTTGTTTGAAAATTTTGCCCAGTCCGAGTTTGCTAAAAAGCCACATAACGGGAATTCAAATCCCGTCACTAGTACACCCTCATCATCGTCCGAGGTGTGCTCCAAGTTAATCTGGATACTAGTGTGGCTGTTGCCTTAGAGGGTCTAGCCAATGAGATTAAAAACCTTAAGGCTAAGATAGATAAATGCGAGTTGTGTAGAGGAGGGTATGGGACTTTAGATTGTCCGTTGATGAGTCAGGAGCAGGTAGAGTTCATAGGAGGGCAGAATAGGGTTCCTAATGCATTTAATGGTAATAATAATTCAAACTGGAACAACTATAATAATAATAACAATAATTCTAATTGGCATTCCTCCGGTGTACCCACTAGTTTCCAACCAAGTTCAACCGGGGACAGGATCAATCGTTTAGTGGGGATCAAAGTAGTCAAGGTGGGAGTAATGGGCCAGATCTGTGTAAGAAGTTGGATGAGATGATACAGCAAATCATTACTAGAGATCAAGTTAATCAAAAGACTCTTGCCGAGCATGATCTATTTATTAAGAATCAACAATCAACTATGCTCGACATGCAAAGGACCATTGGTGATATAGCCCGACGTTTAGATGAGAGACCACCAGGTCAGTTTTCAGGTTCTACTCAGCAGAATCCGGCCGCTCAAATAAATGCCATTTCTACTCGTAGTGGTAGGGTTTTAGGTCCAGAGAGAGAGATTGAGGTAGAGGAGAGCGATGAGTTAGTGGATGAGGAGATAGTGATGGAGACTCCTTGGGGGGGGGGGGTGCAACCTAGGTTAGGCCCAGCAAGTACCGCACCAACCAGTGAGCCTATAGTTAGAGGAAGTGAGGAAAAGAAACCAAGAGATGTAGGCCTTCACCGCTTATAGATCATTCTCGTATGCCGTATCCAGCCCGTGTTCAGAATCAAAAATTCAGAAGAGAGTACAGGAACTTCCAAGATATGTTTAGGCAGCTTAGGATTAACCTTCCGTTTATCGAGGCCCTCCATCATATGCCGAAATATGCCAAGTTTTTGAAAGATCTTCTTAAAGGAAAGGAAAGTCGGGAGGAGCTTTCGACCGTTCCACTAAACGGAGAGTTTTCGCAATAGTTCTCAATAAGGTTCCCAAAAAGTTACCCGATCCCGGTGTTTTTACTATTCCATATTTGTTTGGTAGGGATACCTTGTGTCAGGCTTTAGCAGACCTAGGAGCTAGCATAAACTTAATGCCATATTCGTTGTTTGAAAAGCTAGGCCTAGGCGAACTGTAACTCCCCGGCTAAAGCAGAAACGCCTGAGTCTGATGTACAGATTGCTCAAACACATGTGACACTATTAGGTGACCATAATAACATTATTTCATTTAAATCTTCATGTAACACAAGTTTATCAAATAATACAAGTTGTAACAAATAAATAAACAAATGATAAGTTGTTCTTTGAATATCCTATATGCATGCTATGTATCTTCTAACATTCATCCTCGTATCTTTACACCTGTAACATATGTATAAAATAAAGTCAGCTATGAACATAGCTGGTGAGTTCCCACAGTTTTATATACATACATAAAAATCATATAATTCATGGACAAGTGATAAACGAGCAAGTAAAGCCCTTTCTAGTTGGTATCAACCAACGTACTTGGGTATTCGCGCAAGTAAGGTCCTTTCCAGTTGGTAACAACCAACGTACATGGATAATGTGGCCATTTTCCACTCGATACAAATGGACCTGAGTGCAAAGGGGGGCGTATGATCATACTTATTGAGGCTACCACTTGCAAGTAAATTCGAGCAAGTAATCAAGTAACACACAAGTCCATATAGTGAATTGTAGTTTGTAAAATAAATCATAAATCGCTTGGAATTTTGTAGGATACATATACTACCCGAAAATATGAAAGCGTTTAAAAAGAGGTTGTGAGAAACTCATCTCGAATGCGAAGATAAACTTGTAATAAAAGCCAGTAGCATAATAATGAAGCCGAAGCAATCGAAAATGCGTTTAAAGAATCCGAATCGTTTGAACTTCTCGAACTATAATTGAAACAAAACAAAAAAAACAAAAAAACAAAATCTAACTATCGGGATTGAAAACGTTATATATAATTGATCAACGGGGTATTGCATGATTTTAGTATATTTATTAACGTTTGATGGCATTTTATAATATAATGTCAGTTTTAAGTTTTAACGAAACTTAACGATTTGTTAACATTCGCAAGTTATGGTATTTACGGGTCATCTCTCAAAAATAATTATGTTGTTGGATCAAAGTTAACGACTTAAAGTTTTACATTTACGAATTTAAAAGCATAATAGTAACAGAATATATTATTTAAATATTATCTAATTAATAAAATATTATTAAGACTCTTTAATAATTATGGGATACGAATTTTAACGGTATAAAATTTATCCCAAAAATCAATATTTTAGAGGTTTATCAAGTTATCGAAAAGGTAATATTAAAATATTATAATATTAACGGTTGCCGAGAGACGAAAACAATATTTGGGTTTTTTTTTATGAGAAAAGATAAAATCTATTTATACTTAATTTGTAAAAATTTATTTAATTCGAAAAATAAATTTTATTATATTTATTACGATTTTTAATTAAAACAAATTGATTAATAATATATAATAAAACATGTTTCCAAAAAAAATAAACCTATTTTGCGCTGACCCGGGTTCGAACCCGGATCTGAGGTATTACAGTAACAAGAATTAACCACCAGACCAACTAATCAGTTGTTTAAAGAATAGGAATAAAAATATTTAAACTATACCTACAAGTTCATCCTTTTCAACATAAACCCTAAATTTCTTATATGTTAATCCGTTCCATGTATGATCCAATTAGCTTAGGGGTTTTGTTTATCGGCTTAAAATGATCAAGATGCATATGAGAATTACCTACAACTGTTAAGCTTTGACGGAGAACCATTGTTGGCCGGAAACAAACTTTGAAGATTAAAGATGGATTACAAAGAGTATATTGACTCAATTTGTCGTTGTGGACGAGTTTAGATGTTAATCTAGGTCCTATTTATAGGTTCAATCGGAGCGCGTAGGCTTAAATGATTGTTATTGAATTTTAGATAATTCTGTGAGATTTACGGTATTATTACCCGTGAATTCCGGTGTTGAACATGTTATCAATCAATGATTGACGTTTGCCGTTACAGTCTAACGAATTTACGAGCTTTAATTGGTTTTTAATGTGTATTTTGATGAGTTTTAAGCCGTCGCCGGAGAAACAAAGCCGCCGCCAGCAGCCGTGGCCGAAAAAACGTGACGGCAGGGGAGGGTAGGGAAGGGTTGGGTTCTTTATAATTAAATTAATATAATTTAAAAGCATTTTTACACTTTAAGCCCCTGTAGTTCCAAGTTGTTTTAAATTAAAATATAAAGTATAATTATACACTAAACCTTGAACTTTGGAATGTTTTAAAAGTTAATATACTTGGATTATTTTCGTATCATACCCGGTAATTTGCGAATCGACTAACTGTAATAAACTTCCTTGGCGTTTCGTTATTGGAACAAAATGAAAAGAAATTGAACGAATAATAATCGTAACTCGTCGTAATCTTTATTTTAAAGATGAACGTATAACAAGACAACCTCAAAATGACAAAATGTGTCGATTTAACGAATACGAAGCAATAACGAATGTCACCACATGCACGACTTAATGATATATATATATTATATTATATATAAATCTTTATAAACAAAAACCACAAATTTAAAATGGGTCAAGTTTTCGGGTTTGAAAAGTAACGAATGTTATAGGATTCACAACTTTTAGAAATTTCGTCCCGAAATTAAAATAAAAATAAAAATTTAAAAGAAAGCAACTACTACAAGTAGTTGTCAAAAGGTTTTAACAATTTTACAATACTTAATAAATAAAAACAATAACATCGATCTTTAAATGACCCGAAAGACGCCACAAATGGGAAATATGACAAGGAGACTTATATATAGGATGTACTAGCGGTGTATCCACCATGCCCTTATCATACTACATTTGTCCCGTCTTTCAAAGTTGTTCCAGGTTTCGAGTTATTACACACAACGTACTTATTATGTCTTTCATGCGAGGACTTGGATAATTACGTGTCGCCCCATAATTACCTTTATCGTCGGATGGTCCACATAATCCTCCCCATTGTGTGGTTTTAAGATAAAAACAATAAATACGATACTTTTGTGTGAAAACTTGGAAATCAAGAACAATGAACTATATAAATCAAAATTTAACAGAATATATAAACAAATCCTTAAGGGCAAGGATAACCGAAAACATTAGGTCAAAAAGAAATCATTGAAATTTAAATGAGGTAAACGATGTTATTGAGGTTTAAATGAAATAAGCGCAACTTAAAATAATACGAGTAATGAATGAAAACATCAAGGTCATGAATATCATCGTAATTAAACAAAGCATTGGATTCGAGAATAACAGAGCGAATAAATGTGGCATTGAGCTAACAATTACAAATACGAAAATCGATAAAGCATTGGGGCCGAGAATAGTAAACGAAACTTTAATATAGATTAAGTTCTCGGAGTCAATCACGACTCGTTTAACAATTCAAAATGTTCCATAAAATCTCAATGTGAATGAATGTCACAATGTCACATTGAGTTTAGGAACCATAAAATAAACAATTGAAACTTCAAGATCAAAGTGAAACATTCGTCTCAAATTGATAAACATTGAAATCAAGAATAATTGAAACTTCAAGATCAAAATAAAACATTGATCAAATTGATGAAATATTGAAAATCAAGAATAACAAAATATCTCGAATAAAACATTGAGCGGAAATAGAACTAATCAACAATCAAAACGATTGTGTAACAATATTAAACTCAACATGTATATAGTCTCAACTTCCACTAAAGGATTATGTTTATGGGAATTCAGTTGTAGATCGCGAGAGATAACAAATTAAGTCGATTCAGAATGCAGCTACGAATGAAGATAGTTCACTAATTAACGAATAACCAAAGTCGATATTAAATTCGTAAATAACCTTTGAAAGGAAAACGATACATAAGAACTTTCTTGTAAATGCCCAAACAGATTAATATTTATAACAACAATATGTATGAAAGAAAAGGAAACAAAAGGTAGTTTGCGATGTTCGCCTTCTCAATTGTGGTTTGTGGTATGAAAGTTGTTATGGGAGCGGTGGTATGGTTTATTAATCGAAACTTATTGATGTTGACAAAGAAAGGAAAGAAAAGTGCTTTTTGAGATTCGTTAAGTTTGTAAAAAAGAAAATTGATTGAAAAACGTGATGCTCAAGGTAAAACAAAAATAACTTGTGAAGAAATCCTTAGCTAGCGCTAAAGTTTGCGAAATTTTATAAAACTTTTAGTATAAAAGATTTTCCGTTGGGCGGCGCCCTACGAAAATATTATTGAGGGTCGTCATGTAAATGACTCGTTAAGACAAAACTTTTATAGTGACAGTAAAATAGCCTTACGGACTTAGGACTTGTTTAAAGCAAAATAAAAGATTTTATTAAAATAATAATAATAATACTTATAATAATAATAATAGTAATAAAAATAATAATATTAATATTAACATTAATATTAATAATGGTAATAGTAATAATATAGTAATAATAATAGTAATAATATTGGTAGTAACCCATTTTGCTAAAATGAAAATTTTCTTTGGAGGAAACTAACTTGAATATACTTAATATCTTGTGAATAATTTTTTTTTAATTGCATAATTAAAATAATCAATATTTAGAATTTCAAGTAAGAGGTGTTTATAAAAGAATTAAAATAATCAATATTTAAAATAATCTTGAGTAATGAAATCGAATTGAAAATTGAGTGTTTATGTACCACCATAACTTTGCGAATTTTCAATTAAAACTATAATAAAAGAATTATATAAAGAAAACGAATTGGAAATTGACAATTCATGCATCACCATAACTTTTTGAATTCTCAATTTAGAACACAAGAGAAAATGAGTATTGAAAAATTGACTATTAAAACATATGAGAAAAGGAGTATTGAAAATCGACTATTCATGTATCACCATGCCTTTTCGTATTTTCAATTCAAAGTATAAGAAATAATGAATATATATAAATAAAGAAAACTAATTGAAACTCGACTATTCATGTATCACCATAACCTTTCGAATTTTTCAAATTATAATAATAATTGAATTTATAAATTAAGAAAACGGGTTGAAATTTCAACAATTTTTGTACTAGCATGACTTTTAGAAATTTCAATGAATATAAACGCTGAAAACGAATTAAAACTCGAGTATTCACATATCCCAATGAATTTTCAAAACCACAATATAAACGATTGAGTATTCGGTATCACACGTTGTATGAATCATCATAACTTGTATGTTCCAATAAAAGTAAAAATGTGTAATCAAATCGAACCGAAAGTTGGTTATTCGTGTATCACCATGACTTGACAGATTTTCAGTTAAAACGCACAAATCAAAATGCGTAATCAAATCGAACCAAAAGCTGATTATTCGTGTATCACCACGACTTGTCAGACTTTTAGTTAAAACACATTGTAAAACATTGAGGGTCGGAGTCACACGTCGCACGAACCACCATGACTTGTGTGACATCCAAGGGAGTGCAACCATATCCTTATCACAAAGGGGACATGGTCTTTAAGAAGATGAAATATCGGAACACCGAATTCGGAAATTGCTTTTGAGAAAACTTGTTTTAGGCCTAAGCCTTGGACTTATGTGTGTGTAATTGTGTTCATGAGACATTAATGAAATCAGCATTACAGTCATCCAGTAATAGTAAGTGCGTTTAAACAATCAAGTAAAGGCTCACATAATTCTATCATGAAACCCTAACAAATAAACAAATAAGCTATAGTTACCTAGAACACTACGTCTAATGTCCTATCTTATAGCCACGGCTCTGATACCAATCTGTAACACCCCGGCTAAAGCGAAAACGCCTGAGTGTGACATATAGATTGCTCAAACACGCGTGACACTATTAGGTGACCATAATAACATTATTTCATTTAAATCTTCATGTAACACAAGTTTATCAAATAATACAAGTTGTAACAAATAAATAAACAAATGATAAGTTGTTCTTTGAATATCCTATATGCATGCTATGTGTCTTCTAACTTTCATCCTCGTATCTTTACACCTGTAACATATGTAGAAAATAAAATCAGCTATGAACATATCTGGTGAGTTCCCACAGTTTTATATACATACATAAAAATCATACAATTCATGGTCAAGTGATAAATGAGCAAGTAAAGCCCTTTCCGGTTGGTATCAACCAACGTACTTGGGTATTCGCGCAAGTAAGGTCCTTTCCAGTTGGTAACAACCAACGTACTTGGATAATGTGGCCCTTTTCCACTCGATACAAATGGACCTGAGTGCAAAGGGGGGCGTATGATCATACTTATTGAGGCTACCACTTGCAAGTAAATTCGAGCAAGTAATCAAGTAACACACAAGTCATAAATCATAAATCGCTTTGAATTTTGTAGGATACATATACTACCCGAAAATATGAAAGCGTTTAAAAAGAGGTTGTGAGAAACTCATCTCGAATGCGAAGATAAACTTGTAATAAAAGCCAGTAGCATAATAATGAAGCCGAAGCAATCGAAAATGCGTTTAAAGAATCCGAATCGTTTGAACTTCTCGAACTATAATTGAAACAAAACAAAAAAAACAAAAAAACCAAATCTAACTATCTGGATTGAAAACGTTATATATAATTGATCAACGGGGTATTGCATGATTTTAGTATATTTATTAACGTTTGATGGCATTTTATAATACAATGTCAGTTTTAAGTTTTAACGAAACTTAACGATTTGTTAACATTCGCAAGTTATGCTATTTACGGGTCATCTCTCAAAAATAATTATGTTGTTGGATCAAAGTTAACGACTTAAAGTTTTACATTTACGAATTTAAAAGCTTAATAGTAACGGAATATATTATGTAATGAAATCGAATAACTGTAATAAACTTCCTTGGCGTTTCGTTATTGGAACAAAATGAAAAGAAATTGAACGAATAATAATCGTAACTCGTCGTAATCTTTATTTTAAAGATGAACGTATAACAAGACAACCTCAAAATGACAAAACGAGTTGATTTAACGAATACGAAGCAATAACGAATGTCACCACATGTAACTACTTAATGATATATATATATATGTGTGTGTCTGAGTGTGTGTGTGTATTATATTATATATAAATCTTTATAAACAAAAACCAAAAATTTTAAATGGGTCGGGTTTTCGGGTTGGAAAAGTAATGAATGTTATACGAACTTACACCCACCCGTATGACCTTGTTTTTAGCCGACTGTTCAGTGAAGTACCCTAGGGGAATCATAGAAAACTTGCTTGTGAAAGTCGATAAGTTGGTTTTCCCCGTAGATTTTGTGGTTCTAGATATGGAGGCCGATGAGAGAGTTCCTATTATTTTAGGTCGTCCGTTCCTGTGTACTGCTTGGGAACTTGTAGATGTTTTTGACGGTAAGATCACTCTTAGAGTCGGCGACGATAGTGTCACTTGTGTTGCTAAATCCATGAGACACCCAAGTGGTCAAGACGGTCTCATTGATCCATGTCATCCCGTTTATGCGATTGAGTCTTTTATTTCGAGCATGGATCCACGTCCTGAGCACCCCCGTTCCGTCAGAGTTTGTTTGGAGGAGGAGAGAGAGGTCACGAGTTCTCGAGAGTCGATAGAGTTTGATAGAGAGAGAGGTGGTGGAAAGCAGAAGTTTGTGGAGTTTGGAGGAGTTGGAGATAAGAGGAATATGATTGAAGATGAATGGTCGTATCGTGATGCAGTTTCTTGGAGGACCATGGAATTTGACCGTGGTGGAGGAATCTCCACTTGGGCAGCTGATTAGATCACACAGTAGAGTGTCTTGAGTAAAAACTCAAGTGAAGAGTTTGTATTTTTGTCCTATCTTTATTTTTGAGTTGTGTCGAGTCACTAACATAGATATTGGTAGTTCTTCTTTGTTTTTGTTTTTTTAGTTTTGCAGGTTTTGAGATATAAAAATGACCCCCATGAAGTTTATTGCAAAATTCAAGTGTGGGGATGGAGCAGCCGAACTGTATATTTTTTATTATTTGCTGTTATTTATTCATTTTTTATATACCGGGTGGGTTGGTTAGTCTGGTAAAATACTTAAGTGCTTAACATCTATCAAATTGATAAGATATGTTTTAGATATTGTTTGTTGAATGTTTGCCGCTTCTGTTCGTGTGTGTGAGGTGGAGATATTTGTTTTATGAGCACGTTTGGAGTTGGAGGGCAGCTTTGGAAGAAGACTTTGGCATCATATCGTCATTCGCTTATTACCAGCTAAGTCTTTTCCATTATTTATCTTGCTTGTTTGTTTTTATTTTTTTAGGTTATTCGTTCTTTGTATTCCGATTTATTTTTATCTTTTCGTCCTTATCCTTGCATTGAGGACAATGCAACATTTAAGTCTAGGGATAGGACATTTGAGTCGTAGTTAAATTTTAATCATATAAAAAATAAAATAAAAAGGTTTTGAAAAATGTTCCTTGATTTTATCTCTTTTTGCATTTAAATGGGAGATGAGGATATTTATCGGGAATTGGTTTTTCAAACTACTAATAATATGAGATAATATAAAAAGAAGGCGTACTTAACTTGGGATGTGTCGGTATGCCCAACTAGTCTTGAAAGGTTTTCCATTGCATATTCTTATTAAACCTAATTAATTTTAGATTTTGTGGGTTCTCATCCTAAGGGGAACAGTGAAGCTGAAATTCGATAAGGTATAGAGAGTATTACCATAAGCTGATTACCCTAAGGTGGTGAGAATTGAATGCACTTTAAAATTAGCACCCACTCCGTTTTATGAAAATAAATAAAGAGTGGTGGCCCCCGCAAATGTCAAATTTTATACGAGCTTTAGTATTTAGTTATATATTTTTAGGGTAAAAGATGCCTAAGTGCACAATAATAAAAATATAATAATAATAAATAAATAAATAAATAATAAAAGAAAAAGTGAGAAAAGTTATGTAATGAAAAATGCAAAAGAAGTATTCTCAAAAATAGAAAAAGAGGCCAAAGTGCACATACTAGACGAGACTGAGAGTTTACGTTTTACCAAGGGGATGGTGACTCTGAGGATACACTATTGGGGCTCGAAAGTTTCTAGTCAATAAATATTTTCGTAGGGACTATATAGGACAAAGTCCAATAATATTTAGGACATGCTCGTACGACCTCACTTGACCTATCATCCATTAATTCCATCTAAGTGCATTTTCTTCTTACCATTAAGGGTTTGTTATCTTATGGTGATATGTTGAACCAGTTTGCTTCAACTCGATTATTTTTAATTGTCTTTACTATGCTTGAGATGGGGTAAGTGGATCTTAACTCTAAAGGTGTGAGACCCATAGGTTTTTGATATCACATGAACTTAAATGCATAATGTGCGTGGGGGCTTTGTAGGCTGGTGGCTGGGTTTAAGTGGACAACAATATCGGCAATCGTGGTTTTTACGTTTATCTGAGCTTTAAGATAATCTAATCTGTTTTTAAGATTGTATTTCTCCGATGTTGATCCCATTGCAATTAGACCTTTTCAGGGACGAAAAAGAGATAAGTGTGGGGATATTTGATATAAGGCCAAATATATATAAATCCGTTGTATATTTTAATTAATATTTTATTAGTTTTTGTTCGGTTTTTATTAGAATTTGTATACTACTAACTAATTTGAATAATGTAGGTCCCGGGATTTTTCCGTGGTTAAAGAGGGTGAAAAACGATAAAAAAACGAGCTAAACCGGCGAACTGGACCGAACCAGGAGTGAACGAGACCAGACCAGGCCGGACCCCCCCTTTGGCCGGAGCGCCGCACGACGGGGAACGCTAAGCCCGCCGCGCGGCGCGGCGGTGGCTTTCCAGATCTTTCCAGCTTTTCTTTAACCGACTTTCGTATTTTTGGACACATGTTGGCTTTCCATAGTCAAGCTGTTCGGAGTCATCTTCTATCACAATAGTGTCAGGAGCGGGTCCTTTGGCCACGCCAGAGCCGCTAGCAGAGGCAGCATTGCCCGCGCCATCATCGCCGCCACCAGCCCCTTCACACTAGTCAAGTAATTTCTTTAGAGCGCCGAGATCGGGCTAATCAGCAAGCGAGGCTATCTGCAAAGCATAAGGAAAAGTGTGAGTACAAAAAGACTAGGAAAATAAGTCAAGGTAAACTCATTAAGGTTAAAATACCTGCTCAAGGATGGGAATGGGAGTATTCAAATACTTCTCCCCCACCTCGGCCATGTCCGCGCAGACAACGTCGAGCTGATAAGGGTAGTCGGATGGGTTCTTCTTCAGCATGCTATATTCACAGCCATCCTTAAACCCTTCAGCTCGACCCACCAAGTGCGAGGCAGCGTTGCAATCCATCACAAGGGTCTAAAACTCGTCTAAGTATTTCATCGCATAAGCGCAACGAGTCATACCCTGTGAGACTAGCCATTGGCGATCCTGCGCGAGGGAAGAAACAGACGTCTCAAGAGCAGGAATCTGAGATTTTAACAACTCAACAGTTTCCTTGGTCTGTTTCAGCTCCTCTCTGTCGGACGCTGCTGCCGCCAAGGCCTCTTTCCTTTCCGCTCGCGCAGCATCGAGCGCTTCTTGGCTAGACGCTGCCGTCGCCAGGGCTTCATCCTTCTCTGCCCGCGCGGCCTCAAGCTCTTTCTTCAGGCGCGCAACCTCACTCTCTAATGAAGATTTGTCAGTGATAGACTGCACAAGAGCTTGGTCACGCGCCTCTGCATCCAGCTCCAAATCGCGCACTCGCCGCGCGTACTTGGCCGCGTCCGCCTCTGCTGCCTGCAGCTTCTCCCGCGCAGCCTGCAGCTCATGCCCGCGCTTCACGAAGGCAGCGTTGGCACTTGCTCGGTTCTCGCTGAGTTCTGCTTGGAGTTTCTCAGCTCTCTCTCGAGCGTCAGAAAGATTCCAAGCAGATACCTTAGCCTCTTGCTTGGCCTCCGCAAGAGCATCACGCACCTTTACGTAATCATAGCGAAGCTCTTGGGAGGCAGCAAATAACGCTGACCCAGCGAAAAGATGGTCATTGAGCAAGTCCACGCGAGCGCGGTCCTCCTGAAACCTCCTTTCAGCTGGAGGCACAGAATGAGCCCAGAAGTCTTCACACACACTCATGGACTGAAATGAGCTATCCTCAGTAATATTCCATCTCGGGCGGTAAATGTGATCGGCTTCCTGCAAACACAAAGCAATGTTCTAGTCATCTAAACACTAATATGGAAGTCCGCGCAGCGGAGCAAAACGAACTTATACCTGCGGGGAGCAAGCAGAAAAGTCAGCGCCAGCCCCATAAGAAGGCTGCGCCACGAAATCTCGTGGCGCTACAGGGCTTGCGCGGCCGCCATCGGAGTCTTCAAAATGCACCTCCTCATCTTCCTCTGTAACAGGCCTTTTCTCCTGCGACCTGGAAAAATCAAAACCAGTCTCGCGAGGAGGGCTGCGCGCTGGTGGAGGTGAGGGAGGTCTCGACGCCGCTAGATCAGCGCGTAAAACAGCCTCCTGCTCCTTAGTAATCCCAATGAGGGGAGATTCAGTGCTTGCAGGAGCAGGAGCAGAACCAACGGCGCTGGCGCCGGCGCCAGCAGTGCCGCCAGCAGCTTGTGTGCCAGCTATAATTCCTATGAAAAAACCAACAAAGAGATGATTCAGGACTTGATTTAAAAGAAAAAAGTCAGAAAATAAAAGCGCAATATATACCTTGGCGCACCGCCGTTCGCGAGTTAAACATCGCCATGAAGTCCATTTTCCCCCTTTTTGAGGGTAAAACAGGGGACTTCGAGGCAACCTTCGGCGCAGCCTCGGTACCTTGTTGCGCCTGAGGTTGATCCACCAAGGTCGCCGGCTCTACAAACATTTGAGTGAGCAAAGATTCATTAATAACTCTATCGGAATCACGCTCAAAAAACCATAAAGTATAAACAAAGTATACCTGTTGAAGAGGAAACAGCAGGCGCAGCGCCGCTTCCCTTTTCCGCCGCGCGAAGAGAGGAGGTGGCGGGACCATACCTCGTGTGGACAGGAGGTCTGCCCACACCTTGAGGCAAAGAAGACAAGGAAAACTTGGAGGTAAACTCCTGGGTTTTCTCAAGTCCCTTCGCTTGAGTAGGATGATCCTGAGCAACAGGGGCATCATTTTTCTTCTGTTTTTTACTGGCCCCTGCGCCAGTTTTCCCTTTAGCTTTACGCTTGAGTTGGGGCACCTCAGCTTCCTCCTCCACCTCTTCTTCCGCGAGCTCCAGCTCATAGTTCTCGAGCGCATCTACATTACGTGCAACAGAAATGTTAACCAAATTTGGTATTCTAAAGGCATAAGCATAAGTACAAAGGCCTACCAGGCGCATCGCTGTCAAAGCAAAATCCCAAATCAACAGGGATGAACATGTCATCGAAGCGATCGGGGAAGCCAACTTCCCCAGCGCCCAGCGCGACAGAGCCACCCTCCATATGCTCATCATAGGCGGCGTGGACGTACTCCTTGCTTACTGCACAAAACAAGACAAATGATATCAGCAAAACGAATTATATTCGCGCAGAAATAATGCAATGAGCTAATAACTCACATAAGCCGTCAACTTGGATAACAGGCTCAGTCGCGCTGTCGGCCCACCTCCTGCACATACCAACCCCCACCAGCGCCTCCTCGCAAATATTCTTGGCGGGGGATGGTTCAGCGGTCAACTTATTAACCCATGCGCCAATTGGGTTTTTAAGAACATTCTCATCCGCGGGCGCAGAAGTGATCGCGCGCATGGGCATACGGATGGGAATCACACCAGCCTTAATATAAAAAAATTTCTCAGACCAGTCATGAAGGCTCTTGAAGGAAACAGTGCAGCACTTGACCTTCTGACTGCGAGGAACGAATGAGAACCAAGAATCTTGGATTTTTGGTTTATAAAAATATTGAAAGCGCCGAGGGGTGGGCTCCTCGCGCTGTGCTTTACACATGAACTCAAAATGAGTCATGCGCACAAGTCCAAAAGGATGGACTTGGGATATGTGAATCCCATGAAATTGAAGCAGCGCACCCACAAACCTTGTCATCGGGAGACGAAGGTTGTAGTGGGTGAAAAAATGGCAATACAAGGAGATATAGCCGGTGGGCGGATCTGCCGCCGTTTGCCCGGCCGCCGGGAGCATATAGCCGTACTCAGGGAGAAAACCCTGAGAGGCGATGAGACTGTCAAAATCAGACTGTCTCAATTTACAGGGAATCTCATCCCACCTCTTCACTGTCTTGACCTTCCCCACCTCCTCCGACGAGGCCTCGGCAGCCCGTTTCCCCTTGCCGGTCTTCTTCAAAGTAGACATGACTAATGACTTTACACGGCGTTTGCTGGGGGAGATTGTGGTGTCTGGGTTATCAGACATACAACTGTAAATCAAACAGAGGTTACTTCAAGAACGGAAGTCTGGAAGCAAAAGACAGGCACTTAATCGGAATAAAAATGGAAGGAAGGAAAAAGCTCTGAAATAACAAGGAAGATGAAGAATAATAACTCAAAAGGCTTGCTTTTATAGGCCCAGGAGAGAGAGAAACAGGTACTGATCAGAGTTCACGCGCCCCCACTCGCAGGTGCAGGCCAACGCGAGCGCGACACGTGTTCCTGACACTGTGTGAGGGGACATGAAAGGGAACGAAACAGGTACTGATCAGAGTTCACGCGCCCCCACTCGCAGGTGCAGGCCAACACGAGCGCGACACGTGTTCCTGACACTGTGTGAGGGGACATGAAAGGCAACTGTAGCGCCTCGAGCACACGAAAAGTCTGACACATGTCTCCATCTCTGACGCATGTCAGCACCAACCAACCACGTACATAGACGATTCATTTCAACCAAAAGGATAGAAATTCGCGCAACGATAAGAAATAAAAAAGGAAAAGACAAAACCTATTAAAAGAGAAAACTATTAAGTCTAATATCTATCTTACCTCGCTCGCGCGAGACAAGACACACATTAGACTGGGGGGGCTTGAAGAGGTATGTACCCGCCTTAACATCGAGCGGGGCGGGTCAACCCACAAGATATAGACAAGAGGCTTGAAATCAAGATATCATGAAGGCACAAAGCCAAAACCTATGCGCAGGGCGCATATCACATATGCTCACGCATCACATATGCTCACGCATATCACATATGCTCACGCATCACATATGCTCACGCGTATCACATGCTCGCGCACCATATATTCTCACGCATATCACATCTGCGCGTGGCGCATATCGCATGCTCACGCATATCACATCTGCGCGTGGCGCATCTGCGCGTGGCGCGTATTACATATGCTTGCGCATATCACATCTGCGCATGAAACATCTGCGCGTGAGAATAAAGAGAAGACCTCGCGCATCCTCAGGATAGGCGCATATCACACGTGCACATAATCAACCTCGTCCTTATCCAAATCAGGATAAGGACAACCTTGATTGTGCTCGTCAGACAACCTTCCAGAAGGTATCCGTTAAGGAATAAGAATATGCTGATGTTGACAGCTGCCAATGAAAGGTGGACAACTCAGCAAAACCCATGTGCTACCACGTGATTGCACATGGGTCAGGTAAAATACCTGGGTCAGAGAATAATCAATGAAAAAGCACCAGGTGTCCTAAGGACACGTGGCGCAAAGCGATAGGAGGAGGCCAAAAAGGCCCTAATGGGATCTGAGCCTAATCATTGGAAACCCTAGCACTATAAATACCACACCACCTCCACAAGGGGAGGTAAGCAAGAAAATGCATTCCAATTCCTTACTCACTCTCAGATTATTATTATCTTCTCCTACAATCTCTTATTCTCACACCGGAGGGTTACCCCAAAGAGGACCCCTCTGTCCCTTTCTGAGGGGTAAGTTCACGGTGCTGCTCGTTTTGTAGGTGGAAGAATCCATACTCCGGAGAACCATCGGTGAAATAGCATACTCATACCCGAGGAAAGTTGATCGCCTACCAGTGAGTCGATCCACGTCTCTTCACTATAAAACCAAAGAGTGGAAGGGTTTTGTGTCTGAAAGAGAATTGCGTCGGCTGCTCTTAACCTACCACAAACCCCTTGTTTATATCAGAACCAAAACGGGCCTGCAAACATGAACCCAACTGGGCCTTCAACACAACACAACAAGTTTAATACATCAGCCCACTTCAACTATGCACCAGGCTCAAGAGAAAGCTCCAGCAAAAATAAACGAGAGACATAAAACAAAGAGTAACAAACATAAGAAAATATAAAATTACCAAATATAAGATATAAAACTGAAATGTTGATATATATTTTAACAATAATGTCACAAGGAAAATCCCGCAACTAATCCTTTGTTTCTTATCGTTCCCCGTAACCAAAGAAGTAGAAATTAAAAATATCTTGAAGACTCGAGACAGAAGCAACAACCAATTTGCATCAAAGTTGATCACGCCCCCATATGTGTGTAGCAAAACTACAATGAATTAGAATATTCTATGTAATGATCACAAACCGAACCATTTATGTCAACGCCTATATTAGAAACATCAACAGAATAAAAAGCCGGTCTGTAGATTCTCTCCAACAAAAAAAAAATAACCTTAAGTGAAACCCAAAACTCCCGTTTATTTCCAATCAAGAAACCCGAATCAACCCAGGGTTAAACGCATATACTTTGGTAGAAAGAAGGGGTGGATAGCCATCTTTAGATAACGATTCATATGCCATTTTATAAAAAGAAAGAAAATATGATTTACAAAAACCTTAATAATAATTCAACAACCCACCCACTAAAATTCAAATTCAATTTAATTCATTCATTTATTGAATTGAATTTGTGAGAATGGTCAAACTGAAAATATCTAAGCTTGTTTAGGTGCCAAATGGCCCCAGTTGACGTGACGTGTAGATTAATTCAACGGCAAATAACAACCAAAATCCAAATCCAAATCCAAAAGATCAAAAAAATACAAAACAAAAACAAAGTTGATCAAAATAATAGTAATATTGAAACGACTTGTTCACCTACGAAAGAAAGAGGTTTATTGAATTGTTGGTTTGATATGAATCCAAATTCATCGCAATAATCATCAATCCATATTATTAGAATTAGTGAATCAAATCAGTTGTTCGTTTGACCTACAAAAGTAAAACCATGTCGGATCTGCCCAGACGCTCTGGATTTCGAGGAATCGGCACCTGGATTAACAAGCAGATCGTTGAGCCCTTTACGGAAATCGTTAGCCGGTAATTCATATACGTTCTTAGGGTTTTCGTACCATTTTGTAACCCTAATTTTGTAAATTGGGGGGAAATTTATGTTTTTATGTGATTCAATATTATTATTATTATTATTATTATTATTATTATTATTATTATTATTATTGTTTTAGGGGAGCAGAGCCTAAGGAATTGGCATTTTCTGCAGCTCTTGGCATTACTTTAGGAGTCTTCCCAATTGTTGGTATGCTTTTTATGTTTAACCAAAATTCATTCTAGTTTTTATTTATGTTTAAACTAGGTTATAACCCGTGTGTTACATGGGGTTGAATATAAAAAAACTGAACTTAACATCATTAATTATGTTTAGCATATATGCGCAAAAGCACATTATCAAATAAAAGGATCACATAACACGTAATAAAATTAAAAGTAAGAACATATAATTAAAAACCATTTCATAACGTGGAGCAAAAATATATACCGCTTCAGTTCACCCATGCTGTTAATTCCATCTAAAACATCCCAAAACAGTTTCCAAGTATTTGGGCTCGTCACATACTTAATCCAATATCTCTCATTCAATTAAGTTTAAAACCGAATTTACGTTAAGTCCAAATGCATCCAAATCTCTACCATTAATCTTTTCTTTGTCCAAAGTAACATACATTTCTTATTGACTTATGAAAAGAATTTTACATTAGATGTTCAAGAATTATAAGTTTTAAGTCCAACTCAACCAAAACATTACCCTAAAAAAGTTACCAATGACCGGAAATTAACAAACACATCATGACAGTTTATTTCAAATTAATATACATGACCTTTGCACTTATTCATGTTGGGACCTAGAGCCTTCAAATTTTTAATGGGATTATAGTCAATAGAAAACTTAGAAAAGATAAAGGATAATGAACCTCTTGGGACATGTCCACAAGTAGCCAAGTAGGTTCAAGAAACCTGCCAACAACTATCTACAATGCATCTAGACAAATCAGTATGTTAATATCCCAATAGCTCATACAATCCGATCATTATTACTCTTCTAATACAGGGGAAAAAAATGGTGTGGCTCCATGTAATCCAGAAATTGGAGCACCACACCAATACTCTAGTTGTATTATTGGTCCATCTCATCTTCGGCTTTAGTTTACAAATATTCCTTACATGCCAAATCCATTCATATTTGTTTCTTCTTACGAGCCAAAGCATAATAAAGCTTTCCCTATGATGTTAATGCCATTGCGTGCCTCCAGCCACGGGCCACCCAAGAACTGGGATATCAAAAGACACATTTAGAAACATCGCAATAATTGTAACATCCACACACAATTATTCAATGTAGCTATATAGTGTTAATGGCATAATGTGACACACATTCAAGAAAAAGCAAATACCTGTGATATAAATTGACCTTGCAATGATTGGAGTTTGTGAGGGACAAGATGGTCCTTAAAATCTCCATGGCCTAGTTGACCATATTTGCTCCAACTGAAAGTATAAATATCACCAGAAAGATGACACCGATATCGTATGCCTCCAACCGCCTGCAACAAGCACCATCTTTTCCTCCTGTTACCATTTCAGCCCGTTTACTTAAAAGGTAGTATCCCATGATCCATTATATAGCAACATGTTTGATACTTATTTATTGACTGACAATATATCAAATGGCTACATATACTGATAACTGAAGCTTTCCGGGAATCATGCGATCTTTTCTGTCACCTAACCCCAAATTACCATATCGTCCACAACTCCAACCATATGCTCCACACCAGCAGCCACCATTTTCAAATTTACACCCTAGTTAAAATACATAAAAAATCACGGGTCATTTAATTTTACATGACCATAAACAGAATTTAACAGAAATCTGTAACTTTTACTTGAAAAGCTTCAATCTTTTGTGGGACAAGAGAGTCCTCGGTTGTACCTAAACCAACTTGACCATTTTCTTCATAATGATATTTTCGAAGCCCAATTTTGCCAAGAAAGCAAACTGTGGTAAGTTGACATAATCAAGACAGCCACTACCTGCTAATCTGCTACACAGTCTCAAAACTGCAAGAATGTTAATTTACAAAATAGTTAAAAAAAACTTATAAAATAAAAAATAATTATAGACCTAGAGTAAGCACCATTTAACAAACTTTGTAACTACGATAAAAGAGTGAGTTTTGTAAATTATATGGTATGGCTATAGTGGTTATGAGCAGAGGAGAGATAAAAAGTTATATGGAAAAGTTAAATATGGGGTTACGGTCTGGTCATACTATATAATTTTTTAATATTTTCTGAAAGTGGTTGTGAGTGGAGGAGAGAGAGAGAGAAGATAATGATAAGGGTATAAGAAAATATTATTTAGTTGAACGGAAAAGGAAAAAAAAGTAGTGATTTTTAGTGTAATTATATGGATATGGATAGGAAATGGGCTGGGAATGCTCTTAGTCTAGAGAATTAGGAGTTTAGTATATATTTATCACTAAAAATAGTGACGGACATAGAAATCCTTGGTAAAACAGAATCAGACTTATTCCAAAACATCTTTTAAGTAGACCAATTGAGGGACTGTATGAAAAGAGGTTTCAGTTGAGAAAATAATGCCATATGATAGGTATCCATAATTTGAAGGTACATATCCCAGCTTCAAAAAGAACTTCAAGAATATATATGAAATATTAAGTTTATTAAAAATGGTAACAAAATAATCATTCTCTAATCATATGTAAAAAGATATGAGGAGGTTTATTACAAATAAATGTCTTTATATGGGCTCATTTTGTTGTTTTTCTACTATATTAATATCTAGCTTACTGCACCTGAAAAATGGCTAGACACACCCAGTGTGAACATGAATAATCCTTCACAATAAGAACCAAAACAAAAATCACCTGAAGATCCCCTTGCACTTTGCAGAACTTCAAAGAGTTACTTTCTTCCTTCTCTGGTGTAGGCAGCTTTATTTCTGTATTGTTACTACATGCCATATTCTGTTAGAAAAAAACAACCAATTGCTTCATAACATATAACCTAACAAAATTCCAAATAGTCAAACTTTATTCCAAGTAAGATGTTTAGACCTATAAACTTAAATCAATTACCTATCGTACACCTTAACATGTGGATTCGCAAAGCACTATAATTCCTACTGATGAGTTTCTTATCTGGTGAATTTCTTGCATGACAACACGATTTTATAAACATATTATATTAGATTAAGATTCACAAGATATTTAACATTGGACTTTTTTTTAATTATACTCGATTACAAACCCGAATTAATGATTAACCCGAACCGATAAAACAATAACGAACATGATGTACTGAATAAACATTCAGGTCGGTTAATAATTATGGTTCCAAACTTCTGAAACCCAATTAACTTATACTAAAAAGCTTAAACTTGTGAAAATTTTGCATCAACATAATTCCTAATCGTCCCTCAAAATTAATCGTACAATGCAAAACCCTAGATCTATGTAAACTAAAAATTTATCTTAACTGTAGGCAAAATTAAATAAAAAACGAAGTCAAATCACTCCTTAAACACCGTGAATAATCAATAAATAGCAAAATTGATAACTTGAACCTGATGAGCAAGAATGAGATGAATCGTCCAGAAAATGAAGCAGATTTTGTTTTGTGTGCGTAAGATCTGAGATGAAAAATGAAAATTTAAGTGCGGTGATGAGATGAAATGATAATGATAATTTTGGATCTGATACCTGATTATTGTGTCCTTAAATTTGTATTTGTGGTGGACGATTAGAGATTGAACTTTGAAGGTAGAAGATTAGTTTCAGGGTTTTTGAGAAGAAGAAACGTGGGATGATATTCCAAACTAAACAAAAACCGTCCTACATTTACGTTCTGTGCTCTGGTAAAGCCACGTGTCATAATAATATCAAGTTTGAATAAAAGAGGGGGTTGCTGTGGAGATGACAGGTGTGAGAAAAACCCTGTTTTATTATAATAGTAGATTAAAAAAGTTGTGTTTATGAAAACAGGAGTGACTTTTTTTCTGTGTGTGCTGGCTATAACAATGTTTGGGAGTTATGTCAATGCTCCAACTGTCATGCTCGCCAATTTCGTCGCGACTCCAATAGAGCTCAGGTCAAGTTTCATCTTATTTTTACCCATATTACATATATTTTTTGTTGCCATAATGAAAAGTTGCTCGAGTTTACGGTTTTCAACTTTATTGATCGGAGGTGGGAGTTTTTTTCATCTATTTATGAATGGGTCGGGTTATGCTTAATCTCCCAAGAAAGTATTTCAAGAAAACCCGAATGGGTTAAATGTTACCTACTTGCATGTTTTGTCACCATATTTATTACATATAAACCATTTATCTAAAGATATAATGTAGCTTTTGAAGTTTATACATGACTTATTAGTTATTTTAAAAACCGTAATCCTCTAGGCCAAAAAGTGCTTTAAGTCAACCCGATGCTTACAAAAGTGTACTGGTTGCGTGACCTGTTAACCAACCCGCTCGACCCGTCAATGTTTACTTTTGTTGAAAAATGTTACACCTGCTCAAACTTTGGACTTATTTGATGCTTAAATTTATTACTGTATGTAAATTTAAATCTCACAGTTAATAGGATTAATTGAGACTCTAAATCTTGTAAAAGGAAAACTGCTTGGTTTCTGTCAGCTTGATAGTTTAATAAAGTTGTATCGTTAAATTTCTGTAGATGTTTAACATCAAAAGTCAAAACTTTCCAAAAAAGAAAAATTGCTGTAATTTAATTCGATAGATTCTTACATTATGTCGTTATAGGTGTTTAATATATTACTGGGTTAGAAACCCGTGCATCATACGGGTTGATTAAAGGAAAGATTAATGAAGTTTTGGAAATTATAAAACGGTATTTTGAGATAAAATATAATTGAAGTGGGTCTGAGATAGAAATCAATTTTCTTAAATTTTGCAAGCTGTAAATTTATGTTTCATGAAGGGATGGAAGGTAAAATAAGAGAAGCCAGAAATAGTAGGGTGGGCTCATATGATTGTGACACATGGCAGTGAATAATTACTTATTTATAATCTATATATGACTATTAGCAGTAATTCTTACATTATGTTGTTTTCTTTTTTATAATTTTTGTTTTTATACGCATACAGTTTGATAATAGTGTTCTTACGCTTTGGTGAGTTTCTTACGGGTGGAGCTCACTTTCCTTTAACCACTGATGCTCTAAAGAAGGTATTGACCGGCAAAGCTTCGGCAGAGATCTTGCTAAGCATTGTTCACGCGGTATGTCAATCAATAATCATTTTCTTTTTATCAAAATATTTCATTACCTGATTATTACAACCTAAATCAACTCTAGTTACCTGAATATTAGATAATCAGTTTCTAAACACACTCCATAATCTTAGTAACTTGTTGGCATTATGTGCAGTTGTTGGGGTGGATGGTTTTGGCCCCTTTTATCCTGGGCCTACTGTACATTGCGTTCGTACCATGTTTCACCATGTTGGTCCGTAAACTCAGTTCAGTGTCGATCCCGGAGAGGGATGATGAGCAGTCCTACACCGAGGTGATGCTGAAAGTAAGAGATGTTTGATACTTGTGTTAATAGGGAAATTTGAATGTTATGTTATTTGGTTTCTTCTGTACATGTATATTTGTGTCTTTAGAACTGAAGCTAGTATGATGCATGCTAAGTTCAAAGAATGAAGAGAAAATGACAAATGCCAACTTCTCATGAACAAATGATGAAAATCTTAGTCAAATTTTATTTGCTTTAAATTGAAGGCTGATGATGGATGATGCTATATGATTTTGCAACATCATATTTGCGCGTGTCATGTTTTTACTTTGATCATACGATATTTTAACTGTTAATTAATTTCCGGTTTTGTGCACATATGGAACTCTTGCAGTAACGCATGGCTGGTAAAACTTAAGTTCGATCACTACCCATTATGTTCGCCTAATGTTAGAAAGCTTTATTTTTACTATACTTTATCCCTCATTTGTTCACCTATTGTTCATGTTTCTTGCTTTTCATCTTTAAAATTCTAAAGAAATTGCCTTTTGTTTCTTTCCAAAACAATTTTATTATTATTTTATCTTTCAGCCATTCTTGTTTGAGCAACTTGAGCAACATGCTCTGATCCAACTATAATAACCTCAAAAAGTGAATAGGATATTTTTGAAATGTTGTGATCATATCCTATGTTTGTTAGAAACATTTATTTTTGAAATATTTATTGAAGGGCAAGGAGTTGAGAGAGATCACCACATAAATGATAATTATAATCATTATTCGTTAGAGATAAAACCAAGGGGTGGCTAGGTCGATCTCAAGGGGAGGATAAGGAGGGAATCAAATTCAAATATATTAAGGTTTATTTATTTAAAGTTTATGTTTATCTTTTATTAGTTTTCTATTTATAATCAAATTTATCCATAGTCAAATTAGGATTGTTTTCCTTATAAATACTTGAAGTTTTTTTTATTAATAATAAGAATACGAGAAGTTAAAAAACCACACCTAATCCCTCCGATTTCAATATCAACTTTCGATCAAAATCATTGTTGCTCCTTGAGAATAATTAATATTATCCTTTGCGAAGGCATAAACCCCAATTCAATTTCCATTTTCCAATTCAATTTTCGGAATCTTCATCTCGATTCCGTCCCAATTCAATTTGCATTTTCCAATTCAATTTCCGGAATCTTCATCTCGATTCCGTATTTCTGTTTATGTGTACAGAATTCAATTTAGAGTTCTAAATCCAAGTTAATCTCCATCAATTGGTATCCAACAATTGGTATCAAGAGCGTAGTCGATCTATGATCTTTGGGAAGTTCAAGAACGGTGTGGGGCGACTAACCACATCAAATCGGAAACTCGAAGACCGGGTATTATGGCGGATGAAAGACCGGTTGTGCAAGCAAGGGAACCAAGTTCAACTTCATTGCAGTGTTCAAAGTTAACAAAAACAAACTACAACACGTGGGTTGTAATTATGGAATCAATCATTGATGCTCAAGGATTATGGGAGGTGGTGAACGGAGAAGCTGTAGATGACAAAAAGAACAAGATGGCTAGGGCTATTATTTTACAAGCCTTACCGGAAAACGTTTTGATGCAAGTTGCAAGAACCTGTGATGCTTAGGAGATTTGGGAATCACTACGGGTAAGATTCCTTGGGGCTGATCGTGTGCAACAAGCTCGCTTACAATCATTAAAGTGAGATTTTAATCAATTGAAGATGGGTGAAAAAGAATCCCTTGAAGACTTTTCCGGGAAGATAACGGAATACACTTCGCAATTTGATAGTTTGGGTAGTCTGATAGAAGATCATGAACTCGTAAAAAACTTGCTCGATAGCTTCCGGACCGTTTTATTGCTATTGTGGCAACTATCAAACAGTGGGCTGATCTTAACACTATGGTTTTTGAAGATTGTATAGCAAGGTTAAAGGCTTTTTGAAGAGAGAATCAAAGGCAAGGAAGCAATGGCCGAGATGGAAAAATTATTGTATGCCAAAAACGATAATCAAGGAAAAAAGGACACCGATCATGACCGGAAAAATTATGCTCGGGGTCGTGGCTCCTCGGGTTATGACCAACGGAGCCGTGGAAGAGGCCGTGGTCGAGGTTCGAGTAAAGGACGGGGTCGGTTCAATCAGAACTATGATAACCAAAGAGACGGTGTAACCAACCGAACACGAACAACCAAGGCGGAGATGGCAATCAAGGTAATAATCAAAATCAAGGTAGAGATAAAAACGGTGTTCGGTGTTATAATTGTAATGTTTTGGGCCACTTTGCGTGGGAATGCCCGAGACCACCGACTCATGAAGCGAATCTCAACCAAGCCGAGGCCAAGCCGCCAACTCTTATAATGACCCAGTTGAAGTTGATAAAGAACAAGTTATGTTGAATGAGGAGAAGGTTCATCCAATCCGTTATGCAAACGACTCGGTAAGAGATTCAATTTGGTATTTAGATAATGGGGCGTCTAATAACATGACTGGATGTGAAGCCCACTTTGCCCAAATTGATTATCGAGTGAGCGGTTTGGTGAAATTTGGAGACGGGTCCAAAGTGAATATTAAAGGGAGAGGTTCCATTATTTTCGATTGCAAGAATGGTGAGTAGCGGGTTATGAATTACATCTATTACATACCCGACTTATGTAGCAACATATTGAGCATTGGTCAGTTAACCGAAGAAGGGTGTAAGGTTTGGATAGCAAACGACCACTTCTGGGCTATACGAGGAAGGAGATCGCTTGCTAATGAGAGTTCCGAGAAGTCCAAACCGTCTTTATAAGATCGAGCTTAGATTTGGAACCCTGGTTTGTCTTTTAGCTTCCATTAAAGACCAAGGATGGCTATGGCACGCTAGACTTGGTCATGTTAATTTTGAAACCATTAACTAAAATGAAGTCTAAAAATATGGTGCATGGCAATATTCAAACTTTGCATGGTGAGCATGTTTGAAATGCATGCATGCTAGGCAAACATAGTAGTGTAACGCCCGTTAATTCCGGTTTCAAGAATTAAGGATTGTAGAGTATGTATAACTCTCGGGACTTAACCGACGTTTCTCGAAAGCCTTTACGTCATCCCGGTATGTTAAAGAACCTAACTTTTCCTTCCATTTTGCCTTACACTTCAATCTGGAGGGGCTAGAGTGTAAAATATTATGTTATAACACAACCTAACCCTAGACCCCATCTCTTTCTGCTATCGGCAGGTAGGAGCAGCCCCAAGACCACCGATTTTCCTTTTTGCAGCCAATTCTAAGCCATGAAAACTTCAATTCAAGGTCGGTTTTATGATTCCCCATGTCTTTTACACCTTAATTGATCATATTAACGCGCTTATTGGTCGTTAAGGTTGAGTTTTGATGATAACAGTTTGCTGACAGATTCGTATACGTTTATTGTAGGGTCTGTAACGCGATGATAACCCATTGCTTTTGATCGATTCTTGATTCCATGATATTCTACTTTGAGTCTAGTTTCCAGAAAGGTATAATACGTAATTTTTGGACGAGATTTGAATGGTTTTTATGAATTTATAAAATCGAGTGTCAAAGCTGATGCGAGATGAAGGATTATAGTCTATCTTCCCGATGTCATAACCTTTTTTCGACAGGTCCAAATTGGTTGGTTCCACTTCTGGAAGTTAGTATTTTGAGTTAGAAACCAAACCCAATTGGAATCGTTTAATTTGGTTCGGTAATGAATTTTATAAAAATAAAACCATTTTGTTGCGCGCTGAAATAGCTGCACATACCTTTCTGTGTTGGATGAATTTTTATGATTTATGTGTCCAATATAAAAATATAATAAAAATATTTTTATAAACCTAAGACATTTATTAAAGTCTGGTAAAAATTTCATAATTTATTTCAAAGGTTATCCTATGTAATTAAATGCATCTTCGCATGCTAAAATCTACACGTTTTACTCGTTATTGATCGATAAGTTCGTTTTAGGCTTAACCGGGGGATGTTCAATTGTGTTCTTGTCGGGGCTGTTTGAAGTGACTTTTTGCACCACAATCTTCCTAGGTATGTCCCGTATATCATACTCAAAGATCATGTTCTTAGGTGTTCGTTAAGTTGATCAACTAGTTGTAGTTTGATTGTTATGTTCGGTTGTCTAGAATTGTTGACTTTGATGCGTTAATTAGTTGGATGACCAACCGAATCAGTTTGCATGGCCCTAGGGGAGTCCAAGGGCTGTGGAAAAATTATTTTTTGGTGCTCGGGGCTGTCGGGGTTAGTGCTTCGTCAATCGAGTCGGCGGTGCGCGAATTTTCGTTTAAATGTTAAAGTAAGTGTTGTAAAAGGGAACCGTCAACCCTATCAACTCGGGTGACATAATTATGATGAATGAAAAGGTTTAAGACGGAATTTGGTCCATTCGGGGCTGATTCAGTTAACAAATGGTTTTAAGGATTATTTCACGCGCATTCGACCCGATTTGACTATCTTTGGGCCTTGGGCAAAGTTGTTGGGCCTTGGGCCAAAGTGTTGGGCTTGAACGGCCCATTAGGCTAGAGTGTTCCTACAGTCTAGTTTAATAACGCGTTATGTATAATTTACAGGCCCTTGCTTGTGATTTTGCCCTTAGGAACTTCCTAGCTCGTTGCAAGTATTCGATCGATCACAGGTAAGTTCATGATGCCCTTTTTACTCATTTTACTTTTGGGCTAGCATGCGCACCTAAATGTTTTCTTACTTGATGAAATGTTTTTAAAATGATTTTATATAGGCTTGCTAGTATATGGTAAGCCTTGGGATGTTAAATATATATACGTGTATATACATTATTTCTTGGCCTCTATTTGGCGATGTTGTAGTCGTTTCGACTACTGATGTTGTGTATGCCTACTTTGTGTTTGCATACACTGATGTTACGTGTTTGGGTTGTACGTTTGCTCGACCCTGATGTTATACGTGGATGATATATATATACACTGTTATGTATATAGGGATGTTATTGAATGGATGTTTACATATACATATTGTATATGAATGTATGAGGATGTTTAAGTTCGGTAATGATGATTAGATGGATATACCCTTTTACTTTTAGAAAACCTTTGGTATGACTATCATGATTTTACTACTGATATCTTTTACTTAAAACTTGAACTCACTCAGCTCAAGCTGACTTTGTGTGCATGTTAGTGTAAGTTTCAGGATTTGGAAGAAGATGCCTTATCGCTTGGACGTGCACGGAGCTACTTGGATGGTGATGGGCATACTGGAAGGAAGAATTGTTTATGAATATTTTATTTCAAGGAAACTTATAAAAGTTATACTGATTTTGGTTCTTGGGCAAAATTCCCGGGTTTCGGGAACTTATTATATTTTTCATGTTTTCCGCAAAATTTATACTCTGATACGTTTGTTTTAATGGAAGAAATCGTTTTTAAGTTTATTAAATTTTACGAGTGTTTGGATGATTACCAACTGTGGGGTTCCCGGGGTTCGGGGCCTTACAAGTAGAAACCCGTTTCCTAAATCCATCATGTTCCGTGCCACGAAGCCATTCGAGTTGGTTCACACCAATTTAGGTGGACCAATCTCACCTCCTACTTTGGGAGGAAACCGGTATTTTATGCTTCTTATAGATGATCATATGAGGTACATGTGGGGTTATACTATTAAAAATAAGAATGATGCTTTGGGTATTTTCAAAAAGTTTAAACAGGAAGTGGAGTTAGAGCATTCGCTAAAGGTTAAAGCTCTAAGAAGCGATTGAGGTGGTGAGTTTCTCAACAAACTTTTCACCGAATATTGTGATCAAGAAGGAGTAAAAGAATGTTTATGGCTCCTTACTCTCCTCAACAAAACGGCGTAGTTGAAAGGCGAAACCGAACGGTCCTAAATGCAACAATAAGTATGATGAAATCTATGGACCTTCCACAAAACTTATGGGGAGAAATGGTGAGACACTCGGTTTACGTATTGAATCGGGTACCTACTAAAGCATTAAAGACGGTAACCCCCTATGAAGCCTTGAAGGGCTGAAAGCTCAAAATAACACACTTACGAGTGTTTGGGTGCTTAACATACATGAAGATACCCACCGTCAACCTCCGAAAATTAGATGACCGAAGCATGGAGGTTGTACATCTCAAAACCGAACAGGGATTAAAAGCTTACAGATTGTACGACCCGGCTCAAAACCGTATTTATGTGAGCCGGGATGTCCGTTTCGAAGAAAGTCAAAAGTTTGACTGGTCTCGACAGTCCGGCTCGTTTCATGTCGGAACCGGTCTTGAATGGGTTGAATTTATAATCGAGCCGGTCCAAGAAGAAGTTCAACAAGAAATTCTAGTCGAAAACGAAGACCCAACAGACTTTAACGGGCCTGAATTAGAAGACCAACCGGAAGAAAATCCTGAACCTAAGCTGCGAAGAGCTGGTCGTCAATCGGTCCCTCCTAAAAGGTTTGAAGATTATGTAATGTTTTGTGAAGGAGAATGTATTCTCCTAGATGAAGAGCCAGTTACTTTTGAAGAGGCAAAGAATTCCAAAAAATGACGAGAAGCAATGAGATCTGAATTAGTCTCAATCGAACAAAACAATATGTGGGACTTCTGTAACCTACCACTGGGTCACAAGGCGATCAGTTAGAAGTGGGTGTTCAAAACCAAACGTGATGTAGACGGGTCAATAACAAAGTACAAAGCAAGATTAGTTGCAAAGGGGTACGTGAAAGAGCACGGGGTAGACTTTGATGAGGTTTTTGCCCCAGTGGCGAGAATGGAAACGATACGTTTGATTTTAGCAATTGCAGCAAATTATGGTTGGTTCGTTTACCATTTAGACGTTAAATAGGCATTCTTAAATGGCGAGCTGAAGGAAGAAGTGTACGTGAAGCAGCCTAATGGTTTTGAAGTTCCCGGGAAACACGGTATGGTTTATAAGTTACGAAAGGCTTTATATGGTCTTCGCCAAGCCCCACGAGCTTGGAACGAAAAACTCGACATAACGTTGAAAGGTTTGGATTTTATTTGATGTCCGAGAGAACTGGCGGTGTACAAGCGGAATACAAGAACCGACATTCTCATTGTTGGTGTATATGTCGATGATCTTATTGTGACCGGATCGAGTCAAGCCGAGATTGAGAAATTCAAAAGTCAAATGGAGAATGAGTTCGAGATGCAAGATCTCAGAATACTTTCTTACTATTTGGGCGTTGAAGTAACACAGAAGAAGCATGAGATGATGTTGAAACAAGAAGCTTATGCTAATAAAATTTTAATGAGTGCAGGTTTAAGAGAGTGCAATCCGACTCGATTTTCTATGGAACATTGGTTGTAAGTGAAAAAAGATGAAGAAGGAGAACCCGTTGATGCAACAGAATATCGGAGAATAATCGACAACTTAAGGTATTTAACACACACGAGGCCTAATTTGAGTTACTCAGTTGGAGTTGCTAGTAGGTTCATGCAAGAACCGAAACAATCCCATATGCAGATTCTGAAGTATATATTACGATATGTACAAGGCACGAGTGGATATGATTTAACGTATGGACGCAGTAGTAGAGAGTTGGTTGGTTTTTGTGATAGTAGTTATAGTATGGATCAAACAGATGGACGAGGTACCACCGGAATGACGTTTTATTATGATGGTGCATTGATATCATGGCTCTAACAAAAACAACTAACTGTAGCCTTGTCGTCATGTGAATCTGAGTACATGGCAGCAGCAACCGCGGCTTGTCAAGCTATATGGTTAAGGGGATTGTTAAGTGAGTTGACAGGGCATGAAGAAAAGGTGGTGACCTTACATGTGGATAATAGATCTGCCATAGATTTGATGAAGAATCCCGTGTTTCATGGAAGAAGTAAGCATATCAATATTAGATTTCACTTCATTCGTGAATGTATTGAACGTGATGAAGTCCAAGTTGAGCACATTAGGGGAAAAATAAAAGGCAAATATTCTTACAAAAGCACTACCGAAGTTAAAGTTTGAAGAGATGAGGAAATTGATCGGGATTGAAGATCTAAAAGGAACGAATCAAGATTAAGGGGGTGAATGATAATTATAATCCGATTCGTTAAAGATAAAACCGAGGGGTGGCTAGGTCGATATCAAGTGGAGGATAAGGAGGAGATCAAATTCAAATATATTAAGTTTTATTTATTTGAAGTGTATATTTATCTTTTATTAGTTTCCTATTTGTAGTCAAATTGTTTTACTAGTTTCCTATCTCTAGTCAAATTAGGATTTTTTTCCCTATAAATACTTGAAGTTTTTTTTTTTATTAATTATAAGAATATGAGAATTTAAAAAACCCCACATAATCCCTCCGATTTCAATATCAACTTTCGATCAAAATCATTGTTGCTCCTTAGGAATAATTAATATTATCCTTTGCAAAGTTACAAACCCCAATTCAATTTACGTTTTTCAATTCGATTTATGAAATCTTTATCTCGATTCCGTATTTCCGTTTATGTGTACATAATTCAATTTAGAGATCTAAATCCAAATTAATCTCCATCAATGGGGTGGCTAGGTCGATCTCAAGGGGAGAACAAGAAAGATATCAAATTCAAATATATTAAGTTTTATTTATTTAAAGTTTATGTTTATCTTTTATTAATTTCCTATTTGTAGTCAAATTGTTTTACTAGTTTCCTATCTCTACTCAAATTAAGATTGTTTTCTCTATAATTACTTGAAGGTTTTTTTTATTAATAATAAGAATATGAGAAGTTAAAAAAACCCCACCTAATCCCTCCGATTTCATATCAACTTTCAATCAAAATCGTTGTTGCTCCTTGAGAATAATTAATATTATCCTTTGCGAAGTTATAAACTCCAATTCAATTTCCATTTTCCAATTCAATTTCCGTAATCTTCATCTCGATTTCGTATTTCCATTTATGTTTACAGAATTCAATTTAGAGTTCTAGATCCAAATTAATCTCCATAAATTGGTATCTAACAATAAACACACAAATTTATAATGGTGTGTGATGTGCTAACAAAGTTACGTTAAATCCACTCCTTGGTCTTCCACTTGTGTTGTTTTTCATTTATCATCTTTCTAACTGGTAGAGACCACCATTGTACAATCTCTTCTTATTTACAAATAAATGTTTAATATTTATTTTTATTTAACTATTAAATTTATTTTCCATATCAAGTACAAATAATGATTTCTGATATGACATCACTCTTAAATTCTCTAACCATCGGTTACACACCTATACCCACATTGCTTACTTGTCAATAGTAAAAACTATAACCCTCTTTGTGATTTTTTTAAAAAAAAGTCAGCCCTCCCCCCCCCCCCCCCCAAGTGATTAGGAATCTCAAATACACCCTTTTTAAAAAATATAAGATGGTCCTCTGATTTATTTGGAACTTGTCTCTTGTTTGTCGCTAACCAGTTTCAAAATTGCCCATCTTAAGATGTCTCTTTGATTTATTTGGAACTTGTCTCCGATTCGTCATACTTGATTTGAATACCATAATCACAATCACAATGAAAGTCTACAAACCCTATTATACGAACCTAGAAGTCAAGATGTTTGATGAGAACGGTTTCATGATAACCGTTTTAAACAACTATGGATAAACTGCCAAATAATCATCATGGGATTAGACCTCATCAATACAAACAATTAGTTCGGTTTATTTTTGGCCAAAAAACAACTAACCCATCAGACTTTAAACAACCCTAACAGGCTTAAAAGTAAAAAAAAAAAAAACCATAAAACAATTGTTAGTACTAAACAAGCCCAATAAACAAAAATAAATGAACGGGCGGCCCACTAACAAATTAACGGGCCCATTTGCTAATTTCAATGTCAAATAACATAAATTTTCACTTTTAAACAAAACAAGATCAGAACCAGGAGCGAAGTATAGTGAAGGGATTAGAAGACATGCTCTGATACCAGAAGTTAACATAAATTTTTCTATTAACTGAATTTTGCATATGTCTGTATCATATAGACTGGGTATCAGAACCTGATACCAATCTATATCTATATCATAATAATTAAAATAATTAATTGTTGTTTTCATGTTTTAATGTCTTTATCTCAACTTCTACTAGGCTCTGATACCAGAAGTTGTTAGAATCATCTATAACCAATAAAAATTTTTAAAATTAATTGTTGGTATCAGAGCCTTATGCTCAATATAACTTCTGGTATCAGAGCCTCATGTTCAAATTTTTTAAAATTAATGTTAAAGCCTTAGGCTCAATAAAATTTAAATATTAAGCCTCATGCTCAATAAAAATGGAAAATAAAAATTTTTCTAATTGAAAATGATTCTGAAAAATCATACCAACAAAACACTTAAGTTATCAACTTTAGTGAAAATAAAAGAGGTTTTTAGTCAGATTACATGATTAATTCTGACTAATTAACAAAAATAAGCAAGCTTAAGTTCAAGCTTGATAATAGACAGGTTTTTAACCTAATAGTTTATAAAGCCTAGTTTCAAAGGCTTTTTCAAGAAAAAATAAAATCCTAGACTGCTTTAATACTGAAGAATTTTCAGTAGATATAAAGGATATATCGGGAAAAGTATTTTTGCCAATCCTAATAAGAGGAGAAATTGCAAAAAAAACTTTTAACTATTAAATCCGAATTAAGAAAATCAATGAATATGGTGCATATGAGAGCAGTAAAAATCCTACTAAAAAGCACAATTCAGAGATGGAATTAATTTTCCTATTAAAGTGGCTGTTGTGGATAATTGAATTATCAATAGACAAGATGCTCTTTTAGGAGCAGTACAAGGAAATTTAGCATATGGTAAATTTATGTTTATCGTATATCCTAAATTTGCTTTACATCGAGATTTAAAAGATTTCGATAAAACTCTTAGTTTCATACATCAGTGCGAAAGAACTGATCTTATGGAACCAGGAAATAAAGTATTTGCGATTAATTATTTAATATCGTATGCTATAACCAATAGTATTCATTCAATAAAGTATAAAAAAAAGAGTATAACAATAGAAGATATATTCTCAGATATAGGAACAGTTGAGGAGAGTAAATTTACTGAACCCTCATATACAAGAAAATTGGGCAATTAACATGGCTCAAAATAAACAAATTTTAGAGTCTAGACCCAGACATAGCTTTTCTGGACATACTCTAAGAATTAGAGAACCAGCCTCTACTTCTACAGATGCACAATTAATACGATCTATGTCGGAAAGAATAGATAAGTATGGAGAAATTCTTAAAGAGGTTATAGGAATATAATGCTTTAAACCCAATTCTAGAAGTAGTTAAAGCTCTAGATGATGCAATCAGCTTCGAAGAAGCAGAAATATTGATAAATTTAGATAGAATTAATCGAATAAGAATTGGTTTCATGTTAAAAGATAACATACAAGCTCACAATATAAGATTCTTCAAACAAGAAATAGTTGCCGCTAGAAAGAAAATTTTTAGGCTTAACGCAAGAAAAACTCTTATTACTATAACACGAGTTCTCTTGTAAAGTTAGAAGAATTAATTAGGGATATAATTAATAAAGTAGAAAAATTATCTACCAACGAAAATCTAGAGGCTATAGACGCAAAAATCATTATGGATGTCCCCGAAAAAACTGATAAAATAGAGGAAGTTAAACCTCAAAAGCTAGAGCAGCATACTAAAATCTTTAACGAAAAAGGAAGATTTCAAAAATTCTCTTTTCCTAACTTTAACGTAGGAAATCCGTCATTAGGAAGTTCTAAGTGTCCAAATGTATTAAAATGGCCTTTCGGTACCAACGAACAATAAAATATCAAAAAGAAACAATATTTAAAAGAATTGTCAAGAGTTGACAAAAGATGTCAGAACCTAAATATGTACCCCATGTGCATGCTTTTGAATCCATGTGACATGTTTTAAAAAGCAAAGCAATAATGGGCGTTATCTCTCAAAGATTAACAAAAGTCATAAAGAAACAACTTCTAAATGACTAATAAAGAGCAGTCAAAAATTGATCTTCAAATAAAAAAAAAATGTCACACGATTCAAAAAATCAGCATAATTCATAATAATTGGAATATGCATCCAGGTGACAAATTAAAAATTATATCCAAGCTAATAAAGCAAAGACAAAAGCTTGAAAAAGTAATTCAAGAGCTTAACAAAACTGAAAAATGAGTTCTATTTCTCAAACACTAGAACAAATCTTTGATAACCAGCTTGAGACATGTTCAGCTGAACAAATAAATTAACTAGTTCAACTAATGTCACTAAGTGATAAAAAATGCGAACAAAAGTTTTTTGAAAATAAGAGTCTGAGAGACAAATATTTTACAGAACAAGTTTTCATTATGAAAGAATCTAAAACTGAAAAAGAAATCACTTCAGAACCTATACCTAAAAATTCTTTTGAAGAAGAAACTCCTATGTACAATAGTAGAACAAATCGAGCTAGTGCTAGTTATACTAGCCACAAAAAGAAAAATACAGAATTTTCTATGCCTTATCACAAAGGTAAACCAAATTCTAATAATGGAAGTTCAACCTTAATTGACACCATTAAAATAGACTGTATCTTCGATCTTGAAAAAAGAAAAGAAGTTATAGACAAATGGAATACTGAGATTAGTCTCATCATCTAGTCAAATCTAGAAGAGTTCTCTAATGCTAAGGCATTACTACTATTAATAGAGCACAAATCTTCCGGAATTATCCAAGACTTCATTAAAGGTACAACCTGGAATGAAAACATGCATGGTATAGACCTATTTGATCAAATAATCAATGCCATGTATATGATGTTCTTAGGTCTTGATTTTCTCGCAAATAAAGACTAAGAAAATAAAAAATTTATGGAAAAAGCAAGGCAAAATCTTACAAAAGCACAATTATGTGATATTTGTCTTTTAGACGATTTTACTTGCTTATTTGAGAAAAAGTTATACTGGTTAAGTATGAGTGAATATCATTTTTGGATAGAAGCTTACTTAATGAAAATCCCCATCGTAGGAGAAAAAGCCAAAGAAAGATGGAATAAAGAAAAGAACCCTTTAACTATGCATTTCCTCGGATTTGCTACCAGGATTGTTAAAGAGGAAATTGCAGTTTATTGTGATTTCTCCAACAAACAAAAACAGTTAAAAAGATTTAACAAAAAATGTTACAGCACTTTAACTGAAACACCTCAATTATCTTTTGTACGTGACCCACCCAAAAATAAAAAGTACTTCAAAAAGAAGTATAAAACAAAAAGAAGGTTTTGGAAAACCATGAAAAGAAAATTTACCCCTGGTAAGTATTTTTCAAAAGAAAAAACCAAAAATCTGTCCGCAAAGAAAGAAAAAAAATGTAGATGTTGGATATGTTCTGAAGAGGGACATTATGCCAACGAATGTCCTAACCAACAAAAATTTCCAAAGAAAACAAAGCTTATTTTTGAAGCAGAAGAAGAAGGATACTTCCCTTCTGAAAACATTTACGATGCATATACTTAGGTATATTCAGTAACAGTCACATACGACTCTTCTGACGATTCTACTTCAAATGACTCAGAATGACTACGACCCTTAAATGGGAAAGAAGTGAAGTAGGCAAATTACATTTTTGTGAAAATATTTTAAAACAAGAAGAATTGGTTTATTCTAGTATAACCAATCCCAACTCTATCTATATCAAAGGAAAAATTTTTCTAAAAGGATATAAAACAATAACTTTACATTGCTATGTTGACACCGGAGCAAGTCTCTGCTTA